>NC_081182.1:18564158-18797870 GCF_029867415.1 Vicia villosa | reverse complement strand
CACATGTAACAAGAATAAAATAAAACATAAAACAAATAGAAATAACCCTTTCTTTGGAAACAATAAAAAGATTTTCCCCAGTGAAGTCGCCATTTTTCTGTCGCGGGCGAAAAACCGTTTTTGTGTTCCTCTTTTTTGTGGGATGAGACACCTGATGCCTTCTTTGGGCTCGAGTGCTCATAAAAAATGATTTTTCTTTTGTACCGACCAAACTTTTTATTGTTTCCAAAGGAGGAAAAGGAAAAAAGCTGCAATAACCTAAAAGTGGGGGAGAGATTCCGGGTAAGAGGGTTGGTTATACGAAGGGAAGGTATTAGCACCCAACGTATCTATAGTACTCTATAGGTTTCTTTGTTTTGTTTATTCCATTCTTGTTGTGGTGGAGGTTTTTGTGAAATAGGTGGGACCTAAGGTGTTTGTTTGATTATGCTCGCAAAGATCATCGCGATCCTCTGCATACATATCCCTTAGAGGGAATCAGAGCATCTGTAGCTCGGGGTCTACGGGTGCTAAGGTTTGAATGGTTTTTTTTGTTTTGTTTTGCTCGCCAAGGATCGACCTTGTGCCTACGTATTCTCAAAGGGATGTTGAGAAAGTCAGAGCAATCGTAGTTCCCACTTATGCTAGTGGAAGCAAAGAAAAATAGACAAATGTCGTCTAAATGCTAGATGTATCTAATCTATATCATCACATACATCTGTTTGATTTTGTTTAAAAATCTTTTCATTATAAGCCCGGGGCCATGCCACTTAGGGTGCTTAGAATGATAAAGATGTTTTTGTTTAACCAGCCTTGTGGTAAAAACTTTCAATGAAGTCAGCCTTGTGACAAAAAGTTTTAATTAATCAGCCAGCCTCGTGGCAAAAGTTTCAATGAAGTCAGCCTTGTGACAAAAACTTTGATTAATCATCCAGTACGGTGGTAAAACAGTTTGATTGATTAGCCAGCCTTGTGGCAAAAAGAAATTTGATTGATTAGCCAGCCTTGTGGCAAAAAAGTTTGATTGATTGATTGTTTGTGATGATATATAAGAGATACTCCTAGCATAGAGATGAAAAATGTCTAATCTCCTAGGGTATTTGTTTTGGATATTGGGGATGCTTATAAGAAGCCCGTGGGTCCTTGTACGAAGCCCAAGAGGAGGCTATCCGAGGGTCCTTGCATTGTAAGCCCAAGAGGAGGCTATGGGAGGGACAATCCAGGGTCCTTGCATTGTAAGCCCAAGAGGAGGCTATGGGAGGGTCACTCGTTTGTACAAAGCCCAAGGGGAGGCATGGTATAGTTGGTCTGAGCTCTTAGAGCGATTTCACCGGGAAACCATACTCTATGTCCTAACCTAAACTAGTGGAGATTCTTTGCACGAAGCCCAATAGGAGGCTATGGGGAACCTAGTGTTGTACTAAGTTGAATAAGCATATATAACACAAACACACATATGAACAAGTACGAACAAACATGAACAAGTACATGAACAAATATGAACAGTTATACATATATGACAAAGTGTGTGTATATAATGGAGTTTATGAAGGAAATATACCTGTAAGCATGATCCATTTGTATACACAGGGCTTGGGACTCACACTCGGGGAGAAGTCCATTTGAATTTATTCAACAGCTATGTAAACAGGTATTTACAAAGGGGCTCGGGACTTATACCTACATGGAGGCCCGTGGTATTTTTGGGAAGATTTAAAGAAACCTTCATTTTTGGTTTGTTATTAAAGTTAAAACAAATAGATCGAGATATGTACAAAAGGCGTACAATGAAATACCTAATTTCATGTACTGGAATGGGTATGTACAAAAGGGGCTTGGGACTTATACCTACGTGGAGGCCCGTGTTTTATTTACAAAACATGGTTGACTGTTTATTTACAGACGCGTTGTTTGAAAAAACGGTTTGAAGATTTGTTTTGAAAGAGTTTTCTGTACAAAGAAAAACTGTATAAAGAAAAGGAAAGGGACTTATACTCTCTAATATTCGAGAGGCCCATGTTTTATTTTCATAAAACATGGTGGATGGTTTAAAAAAAGAGTTGAAAGATTTGTTTGTTAAAAAAACTGTTTGGAAGTTTATTTGGAAAAAAGTTTTCTGTTAAAACAAAAACTGTACAAAGAAAGACGAAAGGGACTTATACTCTCTAATATTCGAGAGGCCCCACATCGTTTTGAAAATCAATTGATCAATTAAAAAGATTTAATCAATAGTTTCCTTTGAAAATCAAAAAGAAATGGTTTACCGTTTTTGAAAAGAATCGTGATCGCTCGTTTTTAAAACAATTTGAATTTTGGAAGAAATCAATTTAATCAAGATAAACAAGAAGATTGTCTTCAATTAACACTTAGATGATTAGGGTTTGCTTCAAAAAATATTTACAAGTGATTAAATTTGAAAATCAAATGAAAAATAATATTTTAAAAGTATTAAAATTACTTAAAAACAAGTCATTTTAAAACCAATTAAATGTATTAAATAAATCTTTTTTTTGCGATTTTTTTTTAACATTGTCAAAATATGTATATTAAATAAAGAGTGTAAAAAAAATGAAGTGAAAATAATGAATTTTGATTGGTTAAATGAATGGTTAAAGTTTGTTAAAAAATGAAAGAAAATAGGTTGCAAAAAATTGGTTTTGTCTCCAATAGGGCTTGAACCCACGCCCTCTCTCTCACATGCCAAAACCTGGACCAACTGAGCCACGCTTGTGGCTTGTTAAACATACGCGTTCAATAAAATATATTTTCAATCAATTTCCAAAAACCTTTGAACCAAATCTGGCGCCAAGAACAAACCCTCAACAAGAATTTGAAAATCTTCGAAACTGAATGAAATTGATCAAGTGAAGGGTCTATCTCACTCGTTTTTTCATAAGGAACATGATGGTGATCTTTAATTTCATTTATTTTTGCTCTAAGGTGATCAATTTTCTGATGAACACGAAGAACCCTAATATGACAAATCATTGTGAAATCGTGTATGATCATGATATGATGCAATTGATTGAGGGTTAATGATCCTCATAGGTGCAGAAACAAGATGGTATGCTCATATTTCATTTATGATGCGTGCAAGTATGAGTTTGAAGTTCAAGTGACTTACCTTCAAAAACGGCCAAACTGGAGATTTGATTCTTCAATATAAGTGTTACAGATGCTTTGTATCAATCTGGATAGCTTCAATGATGATTATGGAAGGTGTCTGGATGTCTGGAATCATCTGAATTCATCTGGGCATGGCTATGGTACCCGACCTGCATAAGCTTGGAGTGAGAATCGAATCTGATGATTCTGAGGTTATTGGCTATATGTGATGGATTGGATAGTTCATATGTGATATATGGATGATGTTAGAAGCATTAGTTTGGACAGAAATGAGCTTGTGTGGATTTTGGCATGATAAGGCTCATTTGATGTTCATATGGAGGTTGAAAAGTGAATCTGAGTTTTGGGGTGATTTGGGGTGTGTGAGTGGTTCAAACACATCCCATATGATGTTTATGAGTTGTTAGAACCATCACTTTGGCCATAACTTCAATGATTTGGAGGTTGAGTTTTCTACCTCTTTGAAAACTATGAAGCTTGCAACTTAAGAAAGAAGGGAGAAAACCTATAATTGTGAGGTTTTGGTGTGAATTTGAAGATGATTTGAACCTCTATTTATAGGCCAAGGATTCTGAATGAAGAGCTCTTGCAAGTGGCTTCAAGGATGATGATTTGGCTTAAGAGATAAAATGGAATCTTTCACATTAAATGCAAATGGTTAAAGTAACTAAACCATGGTTATTTTGGCCAAGCTTCTTATCTCTTTCCTATCTGATCTTAAACCAGAAAATATCTCTCAATCATTGCTTCTTTGCATCATTACTTGAATTATAGGTCATGTAGTCTTGAAACTTAGTGAAAAATGGTGAAAATTCAAGTGAAAATGATCACTAAATGCATAATTCAAAACCATAGCTACACTCCATATTTTTTCATGCTCTTGGACATTTTGGAAAGCTCATGTTACACACTTCAAAAGCTTAGTTGAAAGTTTCTTCAAGATCCTTAAGGAAGTGGGTGAAAAAGATCCATGAACTTTGAGAAAAATGAAGTTTTATGTGAAATTTTCAAAAGATACCAACTTTGAAGCTCCATATCTCTTAAATGGTTGATCTTATGGAAAAAATTTATATGTGTCAAAGTTGTTTATTGGATCAAAATCTACAACTTTCATGTTGGAAGTTTTTTTCAGTTTGTAGGTGAAATTTTGAGAAATTCCCTTTCAAAGTTTGGAAAAAACCATGAAAAACACTTAGAAAAATTTCTAAGTATGAAAAGTCAAACTTTGACTTTTTGATTCTTGATTGATTTTCTTGATTTTTCTTGATCAAATGACTTCATATATCATATATTGATGATTCAAAACTTCAAAAGTCATGGTTGACCAAAATTCCCCAAAAGTCAATGGTGATCTTGTACAGTTGACTTTTTCAGACGAATCGCGTTTCTGGAGATTTCAAATGAAACAGGCTATCCTCATCAAATGAATGGTATGAATGGATCACATTGAAGCATTAGAGGATATTGAGCCATGGTTTGAGTTGTGACACCATGTCCTGATTAAAAAGTCAGTTGCTCAGTGAATTAGGTCAAAAACCCTAATTGTCGACCTGATGAAATTGATGACTGTGGATCTTGAATTGAGATGTAATTTCCATTGGATGTTGTCATAGGGATTATTTGAGGATGATTGAAACCTTTGATTGACTTCCTGGGGGTTTTTATGGTTTCCCAAATGTGATCCCTGATTTCAGTCCCTGATAGTTTAAAACCCTGATCTGAGGATTTGTCTGATCAATCTTTGTATAGGAGATGTTATGAGCCAATGGATTAGGTCAAAATGATGCACTTGAGGTCTTGATATCATGTCCCAAGCCATTAGGTCAAATTCTGAGCAAAAGTCAAGAGTATGCTAGTCAAAACCCTAATTCAGTCGATTCAAAGTCTTTGAACTTGTTGAAATGAATCTCTGAGGACCAAATGTTAATTGTTGATGAAGATGATTCATTTGAAATGAAGGGAGAACAAAACCCTAATTGATTGTTACTTGTATTGATGAGTGATTTCCTGATTAAATCCTGCTGAGTCACAAGTAGCAAACACAAGCTATGCAGTTTGTTAGAGATGCAAATGATGCATATGCAGATGATATGAAGTGGTATCTTAGGTCAAAAATTGGGGTATGACAGGTATTAGGAGAGCCATCCCGAGATATGCAGAGATCTGTCGCCTTTGAGTCATAGATCTTCAACAGGCTTAGGGTGAACGCTAGGTTTGAGCTAGGATTTTTTAAACGAAAGAAAAAAAACTTGTTTGAGCAAGAGACGAAAACGGAAGAGAGAGAGAAAAACTTGATGAGGAATGCAAAGAGATAGAGAAAGAGAACACAGATAGAGAGTAAAAAAGAGAACATATATGAGGGAAGGAGAAGCGTTTGAAGAGTATTTAAAAGAAAATAAAATGAAACGAATGATGAATAGCATTTAATGTTACGTGACATGAGGAGAGATAATAAAGACAAATGAGGTGACTAGCACAGTTACCTATGGTCGGCGTCCCTTCAACTGCACGCACGCTTATCCATGAATAGTAACGACAGGTTTACCATCCCGAGATAAAACGTTACAGCTGTTTTGCTTTAAAAGAGGTTCTGAATCAACTTAGACAATGAAACGTTAGTAATAACCGAATCATAATTTCTAAAAGATTTCAATCAGAACTTCTGATTTAAAAAAAAATCACATTCATTTCAGAAGATACTCATACGTAAGAACTTCTCATCTTCTCATTCTGGGCATAAATCCATACTGATGTTTTTCAGAATGAACTTAAACCTATCTTCAGCCAGGGGTTTTGTAAAGATATCAGCCCATTGATGGTCTGTATCAACAAAGTTTAAAGATATAACACCCTTCTGAACATAGTCCCTTATGAAATGATGTTTAATCTCAATATGTTTAGTTTTTGAATGAAGAATAGGATTCTTAGATAAACATATAGCAGAAGTATTATCACAGAATATAGGAATGTTACTCTCATATATCTGATAATCTTCTAACTGACTCTTCATCCAGAGCATCTGTGTACTACAACCAGCAGCAGCGACATATTCTGCTTCTGTTGTTGATAGAGCAATAGTTGCTTGCTTCTTGCTATACCAGGAGATCAAATGACTTCCAAGAAATTGGCAACTTCCTGAAGTACTCTTTCTTTCAATTCTGTCTCCAGCATAGTCAGCATCGCAGAATCCTACTAAGTTGTATTCTTTAGATTTTCTGTAAACTAAGCCAACATTAGTAGTACCTTTCAGATACCTTAGAATTCTCTTAACAGCAGTTAAATGAGATTCTCTAGGATCTGATTGGAATCTAGCACACAAACAAACACTGAACAGAATGTCAGGTCTAGAAGCAGTCAAATATAGAAGAGATCCAATCATACCTCTGTATAACTTCTGATCTACCTTCTTACTTACCTCATCCTTACCTAGGATGCATGTTGGATGCATAGGAGTTTTGGCTTCTTTGCAGTCTAGAAGATTAAACTCCTTCAGAAGTTCCTTCACATACTTGGTTTGGTGAACATACGTTCCTTCTGATGTTTGATTTATTTGTATTCCAAGGAAATACTTGAGTTCTCCCATCATGCTCATTTCAAACTCAGCCTGCATAGACTCAGCAAACTCCTTTCCAAGTGTAGCATTAGATGTTCCAAAAATAATATCATCTACATATATTTGACAAATTAAAATATCCCTTTTAAAGGTTTTACAAAAGAGAGTAGTGTCCACTTTTCCTCTAGTGAAACCATTATCCAGAAGGAAAGAACTTAAGCGTTCATACCAAGCTCTGGGAGCCTGTTTCAATCCATACAATGATTTCTTTAGTTTAAAAACATGATTAGGAGACAAAAAGTCTTCAAAACCAGGAGGTTGATGGACATAAACTTCTTCATCTATATAACCATTTAAGAAGGCACTCTTAACATCCATTTGATAGAGAGTGATGTTATGTTGAGTGGCAAATGAAATTAATAGACGAATAGATTCTAACCTGGCCACTGGTGCAAAGGTTTCTGTATAGTCAATCCCTTCTTGCTGACTATAACCCTGAGCCACCAGTCTGGCTTTGTTCCTTACCACTTCACCTTTCTCACTGAGCTTGTTTCTGAAGACCCATTTTGTGCCGATTATATTGAATCCATCTGGTCTAGGAACAAGATCCCAAACATCATTCCTTGTAAACTGATTTAGTTCTTCTTGCATAGCAATTATCCAGTCTGGATCTTCTAGAGCATGATCAACAGAAGTTGGCTCGATCAAAGATACAAGACCTAATTGACAGTCTGCATTGTTCTTAAGGAAAGCTCTTGTTCTGATTGGATCATCCTTCTTTCCAAGAATGACATCTTCTGAATGACCAGAGATGAGTCTGGATGATCTTCTGACAGATGGTTCTTCAGAAATGCTTAGATTCTCCAGAGAAGCTGATACTTGATCTTCCGATTCTTTGCTTCTGAGAAGCTCTGCTTCTGATGCGTTGCTTCTTGGCTCAACAACTTCTGATATATCAATATCACAATCTGCAAAATTATCAAACTGCTTTGGTTTTTCAGAACCAAGCTTATCATCAAACCTGATATTGATTGATTCTTCTACAATCAATGTTTCAGTATTGTATACTCTGTAGCCTTTTGAGCGTTCAGAATATCCAAGAAGGAAACATTTTTGTGCTTTGGAATCAAACTTACCAAGATGATCTTTAGTGTTCAGAATAAAGCATACACATCCAAAAGGATGGAAATATGAAATGTTGGGCTTTCTATTCTTCCACAATCATAAGGAGTCTTATTTAGAATAGGTCTGATAGAGATTCTATTCTGAATATAGCATGCAGTGTTTATTGCTTCTGCCCAGAAATGCTTAGCCATATTGGTTTCATTGATCATGGTTCTGGCCATTTCTTGCAGAGTCCTATTCTTTCGTTCTACAACTCCATTTTGCTGTGGAGTTCTAGGACAAGAGAAATCATGGGCAATACCATTTTCTTTGAAGAATTCTTCAAAGGATCTGTTCTCAAATTCACCACCATGATCACTTCTGACCTTTATGATTTTACACTCTTTTTCAGATTGAATCTGAATGCAGAAATCAAAGAACACTGAATGAGTCTCATCCTTGTGTTTCAAGAATTTTACCCAAGTCCAGCGGCTATAATCATCTACGATGACTAATCCATATTTCTTCCCTCTGACAGATGCTGTTTTGACTGGGCCAAACAGATCAATGTGCAAGAGTTCTAATGGCCTTGAGGTAGAAACAACATTCTTGGACTTGAATGCAGGTTTGGAGAACTTGCCCTTCTGACATGCTTCACAAAGAGCATCTGATTTGAATTTCAGATTAGGGAGTCCTCTGACAAGATCCAGTTTTGTTAATCTGAGAAATCTTTCTCAAACTAGCATGACCTAATCTTCTGTGCCAGACCCACTGCTCTTCAGAAACAGACATAAGACAAGTCACCTTCTGACTCATAAGATCTTGCAGATCTGTCTTATAAATGTTGTTCTTCCTCTTGCCTGTAAATAGGATTGAGCCATCCTTCTGATTTACAGCCTTGCAAGACTCTTGATTAAAGATTATATCATAACCATTGTCACTCAATTGACTGATAGATAAGAGGTTATGTGTTAATCCTTCTACAAGAAGTACATTAGAAATGGAAGGAGAGTTACCAGACTTTATAGTTCCAGAGCCAATTATCTTGCCCTTCTGATCTCCTCCAAACTTGACTTCTCCTCCAGACTTAAGCACCAGGTCTTGGAACATAGACCTTCTTCCTGTCATGTGTCGTGAGCATCCAGAGTCCAGGTACCATGACATGTTGTGCTTTGTCCTTTTTGCAGTCAAGGATATATGCAATAGGAATAATCTTATCCTTAGGTACCCACATCTTTTTGGGTCCTTTCTTGTTAGATTTTCTCAAGTTCTGATTGAACTTGGGTTTAACATTGTAAGCAATAGGAGGAACATCATGATAATTTTTAATGTGAGTTTCATGATATTTCCTAGGTTGTGTCACATGCTTTTTGGTGTGTGTTATGTGAAAACTTTGAGCATGTGAAGTGTGCCTAATATCATGGGAGTGGCCATACTTGAACTGATCATACAATGGCTTGTATGTGAATTTCATTTCATCAACAGGTTCAAGTTTGTATGGGGTTTCACCCTCAAAACCAATGCCGACTCTTTTGTTTCCAGACACAGCATATATCATAGAAGCTAGCTGACTTCTGCCAATACTTCTAGATAAGAACTTCCTGAAACTTAAATCATATTCTTTCAGAATATGGTTTAGACTAGGAGTGGATTTTTCTGAATCAGAAGGAGATCCAACATTATTGGATAATTTTAAAAGTTTTTCTTTTAATTCAGAATTCTCCAACTCAAGCTTCTTTGTTTCAAATTCAAATAGCTTTTTCAGCTTTTTGTATTTGAGACTAATCTGAGACTTGAGTTCCAGAAGTTCAGTTAGACCGGAAACTAACTCATCTCTAGTAAGTTCAGAAAATACCTCCTCAGAATCTGATTCTGATGTAGATTCTGATCTGTCATCTTCTGTCGCCATCAGCGCACAGTTAGCCTGCTCATCTTCAGAGTCTGAATCATCTTCTGACTCATCCCAGGTTGCCATAAGACCTTTCTTCTTATGAAACTTCTTCTTGGGATTTTCCTTCTGAAGATTTGGACATTCATTCTTGAAGTGTCCAGGCTCATTGCATTCATAGCACATGACCTTCTTCTTGTTAAATCTTCTGTCATCAGAAGATTCTCCACGTTCAAATTTCTTTGAACTTCTGAAGCCTCTGAACTTCCTTTGCTTGGTCTTCCAGAGTTGATTTAGCCTTCTGGAGATCAAGGACAGTTCATCTTCTTCTTCAGATTCTGATTCTTCAGGATCTTCTTCTCTAGCCTGAAAAGCGTTAGTGCATTTCTTGATATTGGATTTTAATGCAATAGACTTACCTTTCTTTTGAGGCTCATTTGCGTCCAGCTCTATTTCATGACTTCTCAAGGCACTGATGAGCTCTTCCAGAGAAACTTCATTCAGATTCTTTGCAATCTTGAATGCAGTCACCATAGGACCCCATCTTCTGGGTAAGCTTCTGATGATCTTCTTTACGTGATCAGCCTTGGTGTATCCCTTGTCAAGAACTCTCAATCCAGCAGTAAGAGTTTGAAATCTTGAAAACATCTTTTCAATGTCTTCATCATCCTCCATCTTGAAGGCTTCATACTTCTGGATTAAAGCTAGAGCTTTAGTCTCCTTGACTTGAGCATTTCCTTCATGAGTCATTTTCAAGGACTCATATATGTCATAGGTCGTTTCCCTGTTAGATATCTTCTCATACTCAGCATGAGAGATAGCATTCAGCAAAACAGTTCTGCATTTATGATGATTCCTGAAAAGCTTTTTCTGATCATCATTCATTTCTTGCCTTGTCAGCTTTACGCCTCTGGCATTTACTGGATGTTTGTAACCATCCATCAGAAGATCCCATAGATCACCATCTAGACCAAGAAAGTAACTTTCCAGTTTATCTTTCCAGTATTCAAAGTTTTCACCATCAAATACCGGCGGTCTAGTATAACCATTGTTACCGTTGTATTGCTCAGCAGAGCCAGATGTAGATGCAGGTGTAGACTTTTCACTTTCATCAACCATCTTTTACTGAAGCGTTTTTCTCTTCCTGAATCTTTTCTAAACACGGTTAAGTGCTTGCACCTTAGAACCGGCGCTCTGATGCCAATTGAAGGATAGAAAAACACTTAGAAGGGGGGGGTTTGAATAAGTGTAGCTTTAAAAAACTTGACAGATAAAAATAAATTGCACAGTTATTTTTATCCTGGTTCGTTGTTAACTAAACTACTCCAGTCCACCCCCGCAGAGATGATTTACCTCAACTGAGGATTTAATCCACTAATCGCACGGATTACAATGGTTTTCCACTTAGTCAACAACTAAGTCTTCCAGAGTCTTCTGATCACACACTGATCACTCCAGGAACAACTGCTTAGATACCCTCTAAGACTTTTCTAGAGTATACTGATCCACACGATCACTCTAGTTACAACCTGCTTAGATAACCTCTAAGACTTCCTAGAGTATTCTGATCCACACGATCACTCTAGTTCCTTACAACTTAATGTAATCAATTCTAAGAGTATTACAAATGCTTCTTAAAAGCTATAATCACAAACTGTGATATTTCTCTTAATCGTTTAAGCTTAATCTCACTAATATATTACAACAGCAATGTAGTGAGCTTTGATGAAGATGAAGATTCTGAGCTTTGAGTTTGAACAGAGTTTCAGCAAGTTAATAGGCGTTGTTTTGTTCAGGATCGTTAACCTTGCTTCTCATCAGAACTTCATATTTATAGGCGTTGGAGAAGATGACCGTTGTGTGCATTTAATGCTTTGCGTGTTCCGTACAGCATCGCATTTAATGTTATACGCTTTTGTCAACTACCTCGAGCCTTGTTCACGCTGTGTCTACTGACGTAGCCTTTAATAGCTTTTAACGTTCCTTTTGTCAGTCAGCGTAGCTTGCCACTTGTACTTTCTTCTGATCTGATGTTTGTGAGTATAACGTTTGAATATCATCAGAGTCAAACAGCTTGGTGCAAAGCATCTTCTGATCTTCTGACCTTGAAGTGCTTCTGAGCGTGATACCATCAGAACTTCAGTGCTTCTGTTCTCTTGTTCTTCTGATGCTTCCATAGACCCATGTTCTGATTCTGCTTCGACCATCTTCTGATGTCTTGCCAGACCATGTTCTGATGTTGCATGTTGAACCATTTGAGACAAAGCTTCTGAGCGCTGAATTATGCGTACTCTTTATAAATTTCCTGAAAAGGAAATTGCATTGGATTAGAGTACCATATTATCTTAAGCAAAATTCATATTATTGTTATCATCAAAACTAAGATAATTGATCAGAACAAATCTTGTTCTAACAAGAGTTTGAATACTCCATGTATTGTTTGCTTCAAGGGCAGCGATTTCTTCTGCCATAGCATGTCGCCACTCAGGAATAGACACAACCTGATGATAGAAAGATGGCTCATATATGCCAGAGACTTGTCCTATAAAATGCTTATAAGCAGGTTGCAACCTGTCATAGCTCAGGTGAGCTTGGATTGGATACTGAACGCTGCACTGGTAATTTTGGAGGTAAGCTGGAGGTCGACGTATCCTAGTGGTCCTATGAAGTGGTTGTGTATTAGCAGCAGGTAAGTTCTGATTGCCATGGTTATCTGCCAAAGGTGAACCTGGGATGTCACCATTCATCTCAGGTTGTGGAGCCTCATTATGATTATTGATGGGAGGGTCGGGATCTTGTGTAATAACAGTGTTAGTGATGATTGCTGGCAGCACAGTGTCAGAAAAAAAATCAGAGGTGATTGTATCATCAGCTATGGACTTGAAAGGAAAGATGTTCTCTTGAAAAATGACATCCCTACTCACCAGAATTTTTCTAGTGTCAAGGTCTAAAAGTTTGTAACCTTTAACACCAGAAGGGTAACCAAGCAAAATACAAGGTGAAGCACGAGTGGTGAATTTTGTTCTGTGTGCAGGTATAGTGGATGCAAAACACAAGCAACCAAAAACTCTAAGAGATTCATAGTCAGGCAGTGTACCTTGAAGTAGTTCATATGGTGACTTATTGTCTAATCCAGGCGAAGGGATCATGTTTATGAGATAAGCACTAGTATTGACACAATCCCCCCAAAATCTTAAAGGAACCTTTGATTGGAACAAAAGGGCTCTTGCAACATTCAACAGATGTTGATGTTTCCTTTCCACAACAGAATTTTGTTGAGGCCTGTGTGGGCAAGAAAATTGGTGGATGGCTCTTTCCTGCTGTAAAAAGGCAGTCAAGTCTAATTCTTTAGCATTATCACTCCGGATGCCTTTAATTGTAGCGTTGAACTGTGTTTTAACAAACTTAAAAAATAGTTTAATCAGCATAGGTGCTTCAGATTTATACTTCAACATATGAATCCATGTATACCTTGATTTGTCATCAACAATGGTCAAAAAATAATGAAAACCATCATATGTACTTTTGGCAAAAGGTCCCAATATATCACAGTGTATAAGATCAAAGGGGTGTTCAGAGTAATTATTATGAGCAATAAAAGGTAAACGATGAAACTTTGCAAGTGGACAAATTTTGCAGAATTCATGAATTGTTTTATTAATTGAAAACAAGGAAGGAACAGACTTATGAATTATTTGCAATACTGAATCAGATAAATGCCCTAATTTGGCATGCCAAGTTTCAAAGGAAACATGTGGAACAGCATTACAATTTGGTAAAGAAAAGGAAATGCTATTTAAAAGGGCAACAGGAGAAGTAGAAGCTTTGTCATGATCAGACTTTAGGAAGTAGAGTCCATGACTGTAATCACCCGAACCAGTCACCTTCCCCTGCTGTTTGTCCTGAATCAGGAATTTATCTTTAGAAAAACTGACAGATAATGAAGAATTTTGCAGTAATTGACCAACTGACATAAGGTTAATTCGAAACAAGGGAATATAAAGAACATTATGCAGGACCAAAAAGGGATTGATGATAACTGTGCCAATGGCAGAAAGAGGGATTTTGGCATTGTTTGGCAAAGTTACAAATCTATTAGACAAAAGTTTATAAGAAGTAAACATGTGTAAAGAGTGCACAATATGAGAGGTTGCTCCTGAATCAACTATCCAAGTATTACTAGCAGGATAACTACTTTGATGTGTGGAAGAGAAAACCATACCAACTGAGTCACCTTGAGTAGAATCAGAGTTGGAATGTCTAGCCATCTGTCCTTGAATGTAGGCTATCAACTGTTGATATTGTTTGGTGTTCAATGTAGGTTCTTCTTCTGCAGCATCAGAATTCACAGCATTAGCAGCATGTTGTGATGTATTCGACATCCTCCCTTTTTTGAAGCCTGGTGGATAGCCATGGAGTTTGAAACATTTGTCTTTGGTATGGCCAAGAACATTGCAATGAGAGCATAGAGGCCTATCCTTTTTCCCAGATTTAGCCTTTGATCCATTGGACTCAGTGACAGCATATGCAAGACTTTCATTGTTGGAGCTAGAGATTGCATTAACCACACGCTGCTTTTCTTCTTGCATAACCAATGAAAAAACACGGCTAACCGAGGGTAACGGATCCATGAGCAAGATTTGACCACGTGTTATACGGTGAACTGACTTTTTATCGATCGAAATGTCGCGGTTAAGCAAGAGTCGCCACCGACTTTTATTTTATCCAAACAAATTCGGAAAGGCAAAAAGAAACAGAAAAAAACCTTTTAAAGAAATCTAAGTTCGGGGGTAATTTATGCAAAGGGAAGGTGTAAGGCACCCTTTGCATCCATGGTTTTCCATGGGCTCTTAATTGCTTTGCTTGCTCGTTTGTTTAGAAAATGTAGATGAAAGAGATAGGGACTTTAGCTTGTGAATAAGCGTTGCCCTTTTGAAAAATTATGAGAAAGAATATAATAAAAGGTTCGAGCATTGCAAGGCAATTAGGGGCAATTACCTTAAACTCAGATGATAGGTCTCTTGTTGCCTTTCAGAATGAAAGGGTCTATCCTTGCCATAAGAGGGCAGGAAGCCTTTCGTTTGGAGGTTGAAGGGTCATCGAAGCATCCTTTGCCATAAGACTGTCCCATGCCATAGAAGGGCAGGTAGTCTGAGGCAAGGATCAGAATAAGCCATTTCGTAGGCAGCCAGAAGATACCTCAGCCTTTTTTCGTAGGCAACTTCCGAGGGTCGAGGTCATTTGTGTATCGAAGGCAGCATCATTAGGGTCGTGACCTTTTTATCGAGGCAACATGGCTGAGGTATCCTCGAATTCGAGGGACGTGGCTTATTCTGCAAAAACACAAAGGCAACAGGCAACAAGGCAACAGGCAACAAGGCAACAGAGAGGTTACCCAAAAGGGTGCGTGTGTGCAACGTTCACGTGATTATATTCAGATAATATTTATCTTATAATTAGTGATTCTAATTGATTCAGAGTTGCACTCCCTAAATTACTAACCACGCAGTATATAAAGCAATAAAGGGGAGGGGGAAAGTGAAACCAGCGGATCCCCAACAGGGTTTGGCACAAGTAATAATAAAATCCATAAATTAAAATAGGGTTTAGGATTACCAACGACGTAGCTTTGGCATTTGACAAAGCCTGAAAAGGAAAAAGAAGAGACAGAAAACAGAGAGTGAGTGCATTATCGGTTCGAAGGCGAACTTTATTAACCATAAAAGTAAAAATAATGAAATTAATAAATAAAATAATAATAAAAGACACTTAGCTTCTTCGAATTTGATCTGATATGGTTGGCGGGAAGCCTGAAGCATTGACTCTGACCCTCCGAGAATTGACAGAAAAATAAAAGCAGTGAGTGTATGGCTAATTCAACGACAATTAAGGCTAACTCTAATTTAGAGGGAAGAAACAAAATAAAATAGAATGAATATTTAAAATAAATATGAAATAGGACTTAACTTTTGTAATCGGCGAGGCGCGTAGTCGGAAGAAACCATGTTGATAACCCTGAAAAGGCATAGAAAAGAAATATTTCAGTGTATGAATGATCTTCGTAAACCTTGATTACAAGTTAGCCATGGTTAGTAGAATAGATAAAAAACAAAATAATTGTTGGTTTTCCAACCCAATTAATTAAATTGGTGAAAATAAGGTTTCGATTGAATTTTCTAATATTTTAAAATAAAAAGAAAATAATTAAGTAATTAAATATGTAATTTAAACAATTTAACTCAAATAAAACTATTAATTAAAAATAACATTTTTATTTTGATATTTTTTATGAAAAGAAATTTAAGAAGTAAGTTTTATACAAAAGGAATTTTTAATGGGGGTTTGAAAGCAAATAAAACAAAAAGGAAATTAAATTATACAATTAAAACAAAAAGAAATTAGAGAATACTCAGCTTCGATTCGGTGTGGCGCGCGCGTATGGAGCATGGTGCACCTGCATCCTTGGAAGCGTTGGATCTGATAGGCAGATGATCTGAAGGCTGAATGCTGAGGTTGCATCATAAGATCCTCCATGTGGTATGCACAGGATCACGAAACAAAATATCCAAAAAAAATTATGTGGGAGCGAAGGATCGAACCAACGCCCCCTCCCATATACAGTGACCAACTCAACCAAACGAATCAAGCGATTAAAAAACACGCTGGGAAGATAATATGCACAATTGCTGGATTAATTGGAAAACGCGCGCGGAATTCAAATCGTCCAACCACACGAAGACACATCATCGTCTTCTTCACAAAATTTCTTCAACCCACCTTTTACAGCGCTCATTACCAGTGAGCTGTAGAAACTTATACTTTCTACACCTGTCAAATGTTAGAGCCTCATACACGCATCAAAAATCAAAAGCAAGACCATATTATTGTTCGTTTTGGCCATACGAATATGATAGGACCTGTGTCAAGTCTTAATTCATGCTAAATCAAAGAACCCTAATTTGAAACTCGCGAACCCTAACATGGCAACTCAGGGCAAACGACCATGGAAATACAATTAAATGTCCAGAAAGACTCTATGCATCATGGCAAACAATAATATGCATCCAAACAACACCAATGATTCATGAATAATGCAAATCGAACGAATTTTGAAACTGACAAACCGTGATGTATACACTTTGATTCTGAGTGCCTTAGATCTCGACAATGCTTGGGAAACGGTCAGGAGTATCTCAGGAACAGTTCTGAATCTTCAAAAGCCTATGAATCAATCCCATGCTCCAAGAATGAATTTGATTTTTCTTGAACCTTGATGAGTTCGGTTAAGCCTCTTAGAACTGCAAAAAAACCTCCCCTAATGCTTTGTATTGGTTTGGTACTTATAGGTGTGTAATTAGGGTTGATTAGAACAGAAAAAAAATCTCTTCCAATCAATCAATGGAAATTTGATTGATATGGGATTTTAAAAGTTTCTAAACATGGCCTTGATTGATTTGTTTGTACCTCAAATCATGTGAACGAATTTTGAGTGTCTTAATGAGAATATTTGATTGGTATTTGGCTTGGAATCAAAGCAATGATCATATCTTTCTTGACTTGCTATTTTATTTAATTAAATCATGATTTAAATGTATAAAAATCATAAAATAATTATTAAAAATAAAATAAAATTGAAAGATATATTTCTAGGGCATGGATGGGATAAAGATAAGGATTGGATGAAAATAATGTGGGCTCATTTGAATATATTTGGGATTTTGGGCCTTTTTCCTTCATGCATACCCTTAAAAATCAATGAACTTGTACATCTTTCCATTTCCTCATACTTACATATTTTTTCAAGTTCTTGGACTTTTTGGAAACCTCAGAGAGTCCTCTAACCAATGTCTTTGGTCTCATATCAAAATGATTTTCCATGCTCCTTGTGTGTCCTTTTGAAAAAAGTGACTTTTTGTTGACTTTTGAAAAGGACTGGTAATGTATGAAGCCATATCTCTTAGATTATTGACCTATAAGCTTTGATTCTTGGACCATTGGATAGAGGAATGAATTCCCTTCAAAATGAGCTTTGGTGGGAATTTTTCTGATGAAGTATGAATATTTGGTGAATTTTCAAAGTTTGGTTGACTTTTTTAATTCATGCCCAAAATAGTAACTCTTGACTTTTGACTTCTCTGATCTTTCCTTGCATCATCATGATCAACCCTTGATCAAATGATGATTTTAGGGTTATGAGAATGTTGTTGACCAAATATCTTGAGTTTTAACTGTATAATGACTGTTTTGCCCTTGGGAGTCGACTGTTGACCTAATCAGGATTTGAGGGACTAAATTTGCTCTATTTGACTTGAAACTTTATATGGAGATACTTTGGGATGTTAGTGACCCTATGGAACCACCTTGAGCCATTGATTCAATGATTTTCCTCTGAATTATCCAAACCCTAGTTTAGAACTTCTGTGTGGGAGACTGTGTTTTGGAGCTTTGTCTTTTGATTTGGTTTTGTGTATGAAAAATAGCATGGGCAAATTTTGGGGTATGACACCACGAATTGGATTGAAGCTTTCGTTCAATCCAAGCAAGAAAGTGAGTACATACTCACGATTGATGTGATCAATCAACGGGTTGACGCCACCACAAACACACTGGTGAATCGGACGAAACTCAGAGAGTTCTTCCCAAAGCCCCTTGATCTTGGAGTAATACGCACCGACCGAGAGCGTACCTTGAGTACAGGTGATGAAATCCTTGCGCAATTGGAACAATCGTGGACCATTGTTCTGCAAGAATCGCTCTTGGAGATCGTTCCAGATGGCAGAAGCGGTGGATGCGTAGATGATGCTGGAAGAGAGTTCCTTTGAAACTGAGTTCAGAAGCCATGAAGCGACGACGTTGTCGTTGCGTTGCCAGAGATGAAATTGAGGATCGCCGTCTGGAGGTCGCAGAATCGTGCCATCGACGAAACCAATCTTGTTCTTTGCGCGAAGTGCGATGAGCATAGCACGACGCCACGACGGATAGTTTTCTTCCGTCAGGAGGTGTGAAACAAGAACAAGGCCTGGGTGATCGGAATGATGTATGAAGAACGGGTTCTGCTGTTGATCTTCCATGGCGGCGTGGAGAAGAAGAAGGAAAAAACTTGACAAACAAATCGGAAGCGAGAGAAGAAACAAAAAATCAGATCTTGTGAAACGAAGATCTGCAGATGAAGTCTACTGATACCATATTGACATTGTCAAGCTACAAAGAACTGAATCATACAAGAGTGGAAAAACTGTGAAAACTGTGGATTGAGAAAGGATGAAGATGAAGTTTTCTTCATCGGGTAAATCAGTTACAGTTTGTTATGAATTTCAGTTCGCTTGTTATGAATTTCAGTTCGCCCCAATCAACTAACCTCTATCTATATATACCCAATGGTATAAGAAAAAGAAGATATGCACCCTATAGGAAGTGGACACGTAAGCATTACAAAAAAGGAGAAAATAAAAATCTAATAATCTCCTAATACAACCATAAACAATAATAAAAATCTAACAGATCTTGTTCCCAGTTGTTTTGTTTTTGCAGAAAGGAAAAGACTGGAAGAAACCCTCCATCATCGAGCCCCTGAACCGCAGTGAGAAGCCTCCGATTGCAGCTTGGCCGAAACGACGAACGTGAATCTACCTGTGAGGACTCACGAAACCGCAAGCCGCCAGGACCGCCGCTGATGTAGAATCGGTCATCGCCGGGGTCTCAGACGCGCAACCGTGTCTCCATGGACGAACTCTTTTCCGACCACACATCCGAAACCTCTGCCACAGCTTCGCGGACAGACGATCGATCGAACCACTCGCAACACCGACGCATCTCCAAAACGCACAAAATCAAGTATCGCAACGCGTCGACTCCGCCGGTAACCATGTGCTTTCTCTTTCGTTCTCAATTTCCCTTTCTCATTTGATTATTGCTTGTTCATGTGTTAGAATTCCCAATTTTTGTTGAAATCTCATGAATGCTGTGTTTTGGATTTTAATTGTTTGGTTTAAATTGAGAAATTAGAGGGAAGGTTGATCCATTAAGGTTTTATGTTTCTGGACTGTTGTTGAATTTGAGTGAGAGAGCCTTGAAACAAAGACAAAAGAGCTGCGAGTTGAACGAAATATGCAGAGAAGGAGAATTTTATGTATGTATCTGGTGTCTTGTTTGAATGGCTATTGGGATTCTATCTCTGTGAATGAAGAGAGATAGAAAAAGCTATTTAGAGAAAGAGATGCCATGCTATACCAAATGCTCTCCTTTATTTATTTATTTAATGAATTTTTTACTTAATTTATTCTAAATCAATCGCCACGTGTCAGGTTGTAATTTGTTGCTGGATTCTATTTTTTTGTCGTGGCATTTGCGTGAAAGGAGGGTTTGCCTTCCTATTTGACTTTTTCTTTCTATACTTTTTCAAGTTATTTTATTAGTTATTATTATTCTAGTTTTATCATTTAATAAGTATGAGTTTTAGGTGTGAAACTTTTTATTTTTTTGATTATCCAGTATCATTAACATGTGCTTAGAACTATCATGTGTTTAGATAAATTTTATTTTCTTACTATTATCAAAAATACAAAAAAAAAATGTTTAATTTCATTTAGGATTTAATTGTTAGATTTCCCTTTGATAATATTTTTCATATTTTTTCATTATTCATATATCATTTTATACATACATACTAACACTTTCTTGTTTTCTTGTTTTGCGAGGTACTACACTTGTAAGTTATTTAATTTTGCACTTAATCATTCGGCGGTTATTGTAATAATTTCCTATCCCCATTCGTTTGGTTATGTAATCCCCCATCCCAAAGCCATGTAATAGCGTAGGACCTTTACATTCGGCACTTTAATTTTCTATACATATTTAACTGCTAGTTTAATAGGATTGTATGACAAGATAATAATCAAACGCTAGCTCACTAACTCAAGATAACATATTCGAATCCAACTCACTTGCACGCACTCACCTCTAGGGTACGCCCCTCTTGGTTGCCTTCGATTATAAGGTCGTGTCCCTCGAAATGTAGAGGTACCCATTAGCAAAGGTCCCTCAGTACAAAATCGTCACTAAGTCCCTCGATGACCCGCAATTGTTGCCTACGAAAAAGTGACGATCGTCCCTTCGAAATTGCTAAAGGTACCTCTACTTGTTGCCTTCAACGACCATATGATGACCCTTCGATGACCCGCACGTCCAATATAAACAAGGACTACCTACTTCTATATAGTATGGATAGTCCTAGGAACTTTAAAAAGCATAGAAAAAGATAACTATTAGGGTAGTACTCTTAGAATGCTTGCTCAAATACAAAACTATTTTCACACTCCTTTCAAAAAAACAAAGGCTACGCTTTTAAGCTAAAGTCCTTTTATTCAAAAAACTCTTTTCAAACAAACGAAAACAAACATGAGCTAAGCAAACTAAGAGCCCGTAGACAACTACAGATGAAAATGGTGCTTACACCTCCCCTTTTCATAACTTACCCCCCGAGCCCGTTTTCTTTTTAAAGTCTTTTTCTGTACTTTTTAACTTTCCTAAAATTGGACAAAATAAAAGTCGGTGGCGGCTCTTGCTCACCGCAACATTGGTTGCTTACAAAAATAAAAGTCAGTTCTCCCACCGAGTCACATAACTGGCGACTCTGCTGGGGACTAAATAAAATGAGGGGTTATCTTAGAGCTTAGATCATTAATATTTGTTTGTTTTGTGTGATTTACTTTTAAGGGGCTATTTGGGTATTTGGTTGTGTGAAAGATCCTACACCCGGATCTAGTGTATGTTAGGTATATGGCATGAGACTAAGGAGACTGTATGGCGTATACCGCTATGGTTGATATGGTAGCCATTGTTAGTGCGACACTTTGGTTTATCTTGATGTTCCTTGGGATCTGACTCGAGGAAACATTTGGATGCCGCGTGGTGTCATTAAGCACTAATTTGCCCCTAGAACCTTAGTTGAACTTGACTTTGGCCTATAGAAAGTAGCGAGATGGCTGGCTTTGGTTCCGACTGAAGTTGGTTGATACTCGAAGTTACACTCATATGGATCGGACTTCCAGGATGTTTTCGGTTGGTGATTAGATTACTGGACTGAAATAATGCCTTCGAGAAATATCAATGATATGAGCTCCCTAGAACCCGATCTTTATTTAGGACAGGTTGAACCAACTAAACTTCAGTGGGGAGGGTACTTACCTATGGACTTCATGCAAGCCTTTAAACCTAAGGCTACTTGTGCGACTTGTTTGTATTCATTATCTAACCGTTTGGTTTCCTCGCAAGATTTGTTTATACTTTAACCGTTTGGTTTCCCTGCAGGACTTGTGTGTACACTAACAACTTGAACTCTTTGTAGGACTTACTCGTCCTCATCGCCTAACTAACCTTTTTCAAGGATGTCAAGTATTTAGGGCGCGCAATTCCAGGTGCCATCATCAAGAGCCAGATTCCTAACAAAGGGCAAGAGGATTTATTTTCCGCTACCAAGATGCCTTCAAACTCAAAGGCACATTTCCTATCAAGGGGCAAGAGGTTTTATTTTCCTTTAGCCACATGCCTTTAAACTCAAAAGTACCGTACCCCGAATCAGAGGTTATGACCCACTGGATATGGTGAGCTTGATTCTTACAGAAGAACGTCCAAAGACGAAAGTCAAAGGTCTTCAGACGAAGCTGCAACCAAATTCATTTCTAATGTGGCGAACTAGACAACGAGTTTCTCATCTTCTTCCTCAAATCCCTAACGCTGGACACTTACAACTTTTGTGTGACTTCGTCAGAATCTTCTTCCTAGAAGTAATCTAAAGTATCCTGCAGGTTCAGACGCTAACTCTCAGTTTTTTTTCCACTATGAGGCACTTGGCCATTCGGTTGATGATTGTCAGCCATTCAGAGACAAGATTCAAGACCTAATGGATGCAAAGGTTGTCACTTTCACACATGCAAGCCATATTTGAAGTTCTCCTTCGACTCAACGGATCTTCTGAAGCAATAAGTCCATACGGAGAAAATCTCCTCAACGTTGACAATCTCTATATCATCATGCATGTTCATGCGTAGTCTTTCTTGTTTCGATTCAATACTGCTTATATGTCATATTTGTTTGTTTTTGAACTATAGTAATGATGCATTGGATATGTTTGTCTTTAAAAAAAATTCATTCGCTCTCGCTCTAACATGTTTTCTTTGCTTGTGATACCAAACTCTCGATGATAAAGCATGATAACTCTGTAGGGAGAATGATGAACACATAATACTCATGATCTCAAATGGTGTGCTTTCGATTAAAACTATGTTGATGATGTACAAGAATTGTTTCAAATCCCCAAACACTGGAGATATAAGGAAGTTAATCCCTTGCCAACCCCTTTGAGCCTTGAAGTAGGAGTTTTCTTTTCTATATGAAAAACCCTCATATTTAACCTAGGGGAAGGGTAGTGTTCAGTTAACTTGATTGAGTGTTCAAAATTCAGCAGGAGCTCGCATCTAAGGAAACAACAATGGTTATCCTTCAAAAGGTTGAGGAAAAGTCGAGACCGCAATGGTCATCTCTCGCAATAGGAGGTCAAAATATGACGATATAACAACGACTATCCCTCGTCGACCAAGAAATGAGGCAGTCACAATCTTTCCAACAAATCAAAGACGTCTCAGGATCATACGACTTGTTCAACAAAAAAATAAATCGAAAAAAAGAGAAATAAAGCTCGCTAAGTCAACAAACTTGAAAACAATTGACTTAGGCAAAAATTAGGGCATCCCGCTGGACATCAAAATCAGAATTCAAAAGAATTTGTCCAGGAAAAAGTTAGGGAAACAAAAAACATCCTCAACGAAAGGGGAAAATTCGCGTGTCTATAAATTCAAGATCGTGTTATCAGACACCAAGAATAAAAGGTAAGTGACTGCCATGTCCAAACACCTCATCAATTCCTCAATCGTACGTGTTAAACTGCTCTTGAAGGATGAACGCTCGCATCAATTTAACTGAACTTAGGTTGGAGAACATCACGAAGGGGGTGGGCACGAATAAATTTTGAGCCTAAAAATCCTTTCTTCTAAAAAAAGCGTGAACCTGGCCACATTACAACCTTTAAAAGTCCTAATTGAGGCGGGGTTGATTCAAAAGCATACTGTAACGAGAATACGGTAAACTGACTCCTAGGATTTTTGCTATGACACTTGAGTTGGTATCACATCACCTTTCACAAAAATCGGTGTTTTGACATCCTTTCAAAAATTTCCTCTTTAAAATTTCAAGATAAACATGAACCTTGCATTAAACTTATACTTCTCATACTAAACATTCTTTACATATGAACAAGTACTTGACACCAGGAAAGGTTCCATCATGAGCTGCAGATGAAAAGTCTAATACTCTCAAGGGACAAGTTGCCTTCAGAACTCCGTTGAGTTCGAGCGAAAATATCTCAAATACTGATCACCCTCAGGGGCACAAAAATAGTTGAATACCCTTTTGAGCAAGAATTCATATATCTGGGGCAATTAGGTCAAGACTCGAAGACTCTCTCAGAAGTATTGATCAGTCAGGGGCATCGTTCCTAAACTCGTGATACTGGGGCAGGTTGCTTGTGATAGCACGAAACTCAGAAAGTCCTCCAGACAGACAGAGTCGCTTCAAAAGCACGTCAAAAGCATAAATGTTTCCTACGAATGACTCATTTGGTTAAAACGCCAATATTTACAAGGGGCATGACATGTTATTGTCCAATTCATCTAGGGCAGTCAAGTCGAGATTCAAATAATCTCTCAAAGGCGCTGAACAGTCAGGGATTTATTTTCCCCGCCAAACACTGCTACAATTTGTTGTCTTCATTAACAACATTTTGCATTCATACATCATACACCTCATGGCATATGCATAACACTTTCATTCATTTAAAAAAAATATGCAATACATACATCATGACATTGCATAAAACCAACTTTGTCTTTCAGGTCGACCAATCGGTCAGGAAAATATCATCAACAAATCAATCACTATCAAATATACAGTCTGGAAGCTTGAACCCCAGATTCCTAAAAAATCCACTCCGGAAGCTTGAACCCCGGATGTTCTGAAATCTACGCCAGATATATTCCGGAAGCCTGAACCCCGGATGATCTGATTTCTACACGAGAAACATTCCGGAAGCCTGAACCCCAGATGTTTTTAATCTACGCCAAATATATTCCGGAAGCCTGAACCCCGAATGATCTGAATTCTACGCTAGAAACATTTCAGAAGCCTGAATCTCGGATGTTCTAAATTCTACGCCAGAAACATTCTGGAAGCTTGAACCCCGGATGTTCTGAAATCTACGCCAGATATGTTCCGGAAGCCTGAACCCCGGATGTTCTAAATTCTACGCCAGCAACATTCTGGAAACCTGAACCCCGGATGTTCTGAAAGCTACGTCGGATATGTTTCGAAAGCCTGAACCCCGGATGATCTGAATTCTACGCTAGAAACGTTCCAGAAAGCCTGAACCCGGATGTTCTAAATTCGTTGTCAGATACGTTCCGGAAGCCTGAACCCCAGATGGTCTAATAATCTCAATCATATGCACACCCTGGGAAGCATGACCCCCGGACTTCTGACAAGCATTCCTCTCAGATATAATCAAGCCAAAAATTCATTCGGACGAGTCTTTACCTTCCAAATCTCATTAAACAACTAATCAACTCTACAAGCAAGCATTATCTATCGGATATGGTCTATTGTATAGCTCGTTCTGGTATTCTCCGTCAAATATGGTCTAGTGGGCTGTCGCTACCGCGAAAATTAACAGAGTCGCCACTAACATATTTATCCTGAAAAGGAAGGGAATGCCAGCAAACCACAAAACAAAACAACGGTCTCACGACCAGAGAAAAAGGGTAAGGGAGTCGGTTACGCGAGGGGAAGGTGCTAGCACCCCTCGCGCCCATCGTACTCTATGGTATCCACGCCTGTGTCTAAATCTATGGGTGTAACAAATCTACGCTAATCTGGACTAAAATGAATGCAGAATGTAGGGAAAATAAAGGATTGTGCTCGCACGGGCCCTACCCCGCTGCCTACGTATCTGTTTTGCAGAATCAGAGCTACCGTAGCTCAGCTAACTAGTTTCTGTTTGTTTTGTGTTTTTTAGGTGAACGAGTTACATTCGCACTCCGCTGCTCGACCTTTGGAGACTTATGCTTGGGAATGGAGCGGAAATAACAAGCTCTTAAGAAAAGAAAATCAAAGAGTGTGGTTTGTGTTTTAAAAGATGCATGAGGAAAACCTAAGCTAAGGGGGGGAAAGCTTGCTACCTAATGTTATCATACAAAGGGTACAAGTCTAAGCTAAGTTATTAACCTACGAGGGAAAAAGGGAAGCACACAAGAATATCACACAAACGAGCGTCCGCTCGTAAAGCAAACAAAACCAACGGTACTGACCGAGTGGTAGAAAAGCGGTCCCGCCATAGCCAAGGGGAGCAACTCAACCCAAGTCAACCAAGCATTAGACCTCGTGAAAATGATCGGGCCATAGACAAGAGGAGCTGATCCCTCTCAGCAACCAAGCCGTCACGGATCGGAAAGGAAAACGGTGCGTGCGTACACCGAGCATCAACGTCGAGCAACGCGAGCTATAGGAAATGCGGGGGTCCGGCTGCATGAACCCTTTTCCTGACATACTCGATAACAAGATCTTGTGCAGGTTTAGAAGCGAGCAACGCGTAGCGTGCGCATGCGGAACAGACTTGATGAGACTAGGCGGGGGTTGATTGCTAACCCTTTCCGCGTGCCTTCCAAGAGGACTTAACGGAGTGCCATATAGGACTTATTACACCGTGACTCCCTGCCGCAAAGCACAAATGTAAACACACCAACAAAAACAGAGCCTCTTTCGAGGGCTTAGCCAGATGCATGTCTAAATCCTACTTCTCATGTTATAGGATGATGCAGAAAGCGGTAAAAGGGACAAGGGGACGATACCGAACGGATAGCAAATCCGCAATGAGCTAGCAAGCGTAAGCAGAGAAGTCCGGAATACTTCGTGTAAGCCAACATCAAGCAAAGTCGGAATGAATCATCGTGAAAATCAATCACAAGCGACATGTGGTACGCGTCGAGCATAACCACGCAAGCAACCTGCAAGAGAAACACAAGCCAGATAATACAGGAATATACATCTCAATGAATGAGAGATCAGATGAATCGATCGGAAATACATTCGTGTCCCACAAATAAAGTGGAACACGATGCAAATCAAGTCGCATCAGAAGCGAATTCGTGTCTCACAAATAAAGTGGAACACGAAGCAATCAAATCACAATCGAACCCTCTCAAAGTACCTCGCACATCTCAACAAACAAATCAGTAATAACAAGGAGACACGCACCCGCCGTAGAAAATAATAGAAATTAAATTCTAAGTAAATCCTAACAAAAGTCTAACAAGATTAAATTATTTTTTATGGCATTTTTCTCAAAGAATTTAGAACTACACTATGAAACAAAACACTTAAGTTCTAACAAGAAAATAATACATGTTTTTTATTATCTCTTTTTTTTAATAAAAAAAACTAACAAAAGTATTATTCTATGTCATTTTTATCATACCCAAAATAAGAACAAAAAACTAATTCTAAACATGCAAAATGGTGAATCAAGGGGGTTTATTGCTGGAATCAGTGGTGTAAAGAGTGATTCAGGCGCACAGGCCCGGTCAGAATGAGGCCCAAGGTTTTTTTTGTTCAGAATTTTGTGGCCAGAAACGTGTGATGCTGGGCTTATAGGGGTGTGTGAAGTAATCCGTGTGAACAAGGCCCAAGGTATTGTCTTTGATCCAGATTTCAAGGTTCTCATTTCAAAATCAATTAACCAAACCTTATGCCGTTTTAATTAATCAAATCAAACTATATCCCTTAATCCCACTTACATCCAATTAATCAGATTTAACTCACACTTAAACCTCAATTATCCATCAGATATCAATTAACACTTAATCAAAGTAGAAATTAAACACAAAGAGGATTAGGTTTTACGTGCATTTGGAACAGATGAGATCTCCTCTTCAATCTCAATGCGGAGGTCAAAGTTCCACCTCCCCGTGGTCGGCAACGGCGCGGTGCTAGAACTTTCTCCGGCGAACCTCCGTCTTATTTCTCATCTTTGACTCAAACTCTCGGTGCATCATCGCGACGGTGCTCTCTCCTGTTTCAAAAGGACCTCGCGGAGGCGCTCTCAACAAACTCTCTTCTCCGGTCTCGATTTCTCAAAATCTCTCTGATTCGCTTCTCTCGTTCAATACGCAAATCATTAAAACTGTGGCGTGATGAATGATGATGATGTCATGAGCGAAGTTGCAGATGCGTTCCGCGGTGAAGAGAAGCTTTGGTCTGTGTTGATGATCCGATGTGATTTTGTGGAAGCATAATGAAGGTGATTGATGAATATTATGGAGTGTTCTCAGATTCAAGGTTGATGAACAGAGAAAGATGAAGATGATGAAGAGCAATGAAGATCCGATTACGTTTTTGGTTCTGATTTTCTCTTCTCTTTTCTGCGAGTTCTCCCTGATTTTTTTTGTGATGATTCGATTCTTGCTGATTTTCTGTTACAGGTCTTGGTTATGGGAGAAGGATGAAAGTTCATGAAGGTTAGAATTGTGTGAAGTTTTTTTTTGCTGAGTTTTTGTGAATTAAAGGAAGAAGATCAAGATAGAAAGATGAAGATTAAGAGTTTATGAAGAGGTTGAAGGTGAGATGAAGGTTCAGAGGAAATTTGAAGAAGTTTTGTTATGGTTTTTGTTGAATTTCTGTTATGTGAATCTTGAACTGTTATCAATCTTTTTTGTTGTCGATTTTCTCTCATCTTTTCTGTTACATTTTCTGCAGAATCAAGATTGAATGATTTTGAGGAGAGTTGAAGAAGATGAAGATAGTGTGATTTTGTGACGAATGGAGAGAATCCTGATGATTGAAGGATGAAGGTTTGAAGAAGAGTTTGTTTTCTGAATTTTGGTGGTGATTGAAGATTTTCGGTTCTCATGAAGCTTCTTGGACCGGTTTTGGATTGGAACTGGTTTTTCTTATGTGCCGCCCCTTTGTATGCAGGTCGGTGCCTTTGTTTATGGGCAAGGTACAGCTCCATTTTGAAGTGGCTTGGTTGCAAGTTGATGGGCATGGACATGAAATTTGAAGATGAAGTTTAGGCATGGGCTTAGGATATGATTTTTTTGTGTAACTTTTTCTTGTAATAGGCTGGATTCTTGTAATGAATGGATTTTTGGACTATTTTGTAATGAAACTTTGGTAAAATTATGTCTTTGAAATTTAAATGAATGATATATGTCTTTTATGCTTGTAACTTGAATTCTAAGAAATCGTTCATATGCGCCGAATCTTGCCATCATGAACAAAGGTACGCACTTGAACAATTTGAACTCATAGCATCGAGTAATTACCAATAAATCCACATCTTCACCTTAATGAAAATATGTCTTCAATTTAAACCAAAAGTGACTTGAACTTCAATCAATCGATCAATTCGAAAGAACAATGATGTCTCAACTGTAATGAATCTTCAGGTCATATATCATGCCTTGACAAAATGTTTTCCTCAATAAAGGACTTTAACATAACCATAAGGCTTTGAGAACTCCTTTGATGAAGATAAGAATTGAAGCACATAAGAACAACTCATAATGAAATCCAATGAATCTCAATTGAATTAACGATCGCACACATCATGCATAAGAAACTCTTTATAATTGTCTTCGGTTTTCGAACGACGAAATAAACGTCTTCCATAACTTATAGCACAGAGAAAGAGGGCGAATTTTGGGGTGCAACATGGACGACTCGTTTTGACATGCTCCTTCAGATATAGTCTAATGTATGACTCGTTCTGACACTCTCCATCGGATATGGTATAATGTATGGCTCGTTCTGGTATTCTTCGTCAGATATGGTCTAGTGGACGACTCGTTCTGACATGCTCCTTCTGATATAGTCTAATGTATGACTCGTTCTGACACACTCCATCAGAAATGGTCTAACGTATGACACGTTCTGACACCTTCCTTCAGATATGATCGAGTGAATGACTCGTTCTGACATTCTATCTTCAGATATGGTCTAATGTACGACTTGTTCTGACACACTCCTTCAAACACGGTCAACATTCAGATCTAATTCAGCCACCTCGGACGGTGTGAAGACGATCAACCTCCAGACGTAATCCAACCACCTCAGACGGTGCAAATACGATCGACTCTCATATCTAATTCAGCCACCTCGGACGATGCGAAGACGATCAACCTCCAGACGTAATCAATCCACCTCGGACGGTGCGGATACAATCGACTCTCATATCTAATTCAGTTCAGCCACCTCGGACGGTGCAAAGACAATTAACCTCCAGACGTAATCCAGCCACCTCGGACGGTGCGGATACGGTCAACATTCAGGTCTAATCCAGCCACCTCGGACGGTGCGGAGATGATCAACCTCCAGACGTAATCCAGCCACCTCGGACGGTGCAGATACGGTCGACTTTCAGATCTAATCCAGCCACCTCAGACGGTGCGGAGACGATCAACTTCCAAACGTAATCCAACCACCTTAGACGGTGCAGATATAGTCAAAAAACAAGGCATGTAATAATTTCCTATATTCGTTTGGTTAAGTAATCCCCCATCCCGAAGCCATGTAATAGCGTAGGACCTTTACATTCGGCACTTTAATTTTCTGTACATATTTAACTCCTAGTTTAATAGGATTGTATGACAAGATAATGACCGAACGCTAGCTCACTAACTCAAGATAACATATTCGAATCCAACTCACTTGCACGCATTCACCTCTAGGGTACGCCCCTCTTGGTTGCCTTCGATTATAAGGTTGTGTCCCTCTAAATGTAGATGTACCCATTAGCAAAGGTCCCTCAGTACAAAATCGTCACTAAGTCCCTCGATGACCGGCGACTGTTGCCACGAAAAAGTGACGATCGTCCCTTCGAAATTGCTAAGGGTACCTCGACTTGTTGCCTTCAACGACCATACGATGACCCTTCGATGACCCGCACGTCCAATATAAACAAGGACTACCTACTTCTATATAGTATGGATAGTGCTAGAAACTTTAAAAAGCATAGAAAAAGACCAACTATTAGGGTAGTACTCTTAGAATGCTTGCTCAAATACAAAACTATTTTCACACTCCTTTCAAAAAACAAAGGCTACGCTTTTAAGCTAAAGTCCTTTTATTCAAAAAACTCTTTTCAAACAAACGAAAACAAACATGAGCTAAGCAAACTAAGAGCCCGTAGACAACTACGGATGAAAATGGTGCTTACACCTTCCATTTTCATAACTTATCCCCCGAGCCCGTTTTCTTTTTAAAGGTCTTTTTCTGTACTTTTTATCTTTCCTAAAATTGGACAAAATAAAAGTCGTTGGCGGCTCTTGCTCACCGCAACATTGGTTGCTTACAAAAATAAAAGTCAGTTCTCCCACCGAGTTACAACATCATTTGACGAGGGTGAAGATCTCTCTTCCTTTATCTTTTCTTATTTTTAGTTTTCTATATTTTTTTCTTCCACATTTGATTCTGAGATAGGTTTAAAAATATATATATTTGGTGAAATGAACAAAGGATTCTTTTTTTTTCTTTTTTTTCTGGATTTATGTTTAGATGATCTCCTTGATGAATTTTGAAATTAAACAAAGTGGCATTACATTTTTTATTTGTTGTTGGATTCATGTGAGTAACTGAGTTTATTATGTTCTTATTCAAGATTAATCTTATTTTTTCTTTAATGATCAATGTTGTACAATAAAACATGTGTTCTTTTGCTTTTGACTATTGAGTTCATATGAATCCAATGAATAGGCTTGAGGCTGTTGAAGTTAAAAGCCATTTTGGGATAACTAAAAATGTTCAAACTATATTACCTTTGACTGGTGCTTTGGTGATGGTTTTGTATAAAGGACATGCCATAGAAAGCTTAAAGAGTGCTCCATTTCATATTGGAAGGAAAATGGCTCATAATAATTGGATTAAAATATCAATTATAAATGTTTGACCTTATGGACAAATAGAGATGCACTCAAATTTTGGTGCTAATGCTTTTTCTAATAGACACACTCCAGGTGAATTCTTTAATCAACTTCAAATTCCATTTAGTGAGCCTCTTCTTTTTATAATCATTAATTATTATTTAAGCTGAGATATTGTTTTGATTGTGAAATTATTTTTATGTTTTATTTGTGTGCAGTCAATTGAGGAAGCTACCCCTTGTAAGATTGACTTGATTTATTCTTATATTTTAACTTTATGAATAACAAATAGGTAGGCCAAAACATGCTATGAACTTTATTTCATCGATGTACCAACATACCCAACACTATTTGTATGATGGTTTACTTTTATCTCACATTTTTTAAGAAACTCATATTTTATCAACTGTTTTGTCCTAGGCAAAGGTCGGGCAAGGACTTTTCAACAACTCATACTTCACCAAGTTTTGTAAAAAATGCTTTCATCCTAAATGTTTTCATATTATGCTATATTCACTAAACTTGAATATGCTTGCTTATTTTAAAAATTAAAAACTTTTCTGCTATAAACTTTTCTGCTACCTTTCAATGTGCATGTTAGCATAAGTCTTTTTTATTATACAATACTAAAACTAAGATTTTAGATGATCTTGACATATTAAAGATGTAAAGTAGCACTAATTTTCTAAAAGAAATTTTTTTCATGATAGGGTTTTGTACCACTACTCTAAGATATGGAAACTTTTTTTTTTTAAATGGGAATAAACAATGGATGAGATGGTGATGGTGATGGTTCTTCCTCTAAAAAAGATTTCAACACAAACAACCTACAACATGGTATAGTTTAGGGTGAAGGTGGTGACAGGGGAGGTGGGATCAAAACATAAATTGAAAATGATTTGAAAGTGGAAAACGAAGAGCAATTTTTCAGAGTTCAAATGTGATATGAATAGGGTGTTTTTGGCTCTCAAAGCTTGTGAAATGAAGTTGGGATCATCCTTTATTTATAGGGAAGTAAATGGAATGCTCAAACGTGTGTGAATGAAGCAAAATGATCCAATTCGTGTGAGCTTGCAATCTGAGAAAGTGTGACCTCAAGTCCACCAAAACTCCACTAATTCTTGCGTTTTATGAGTCATTTAACTTCAGGACATGTCACTAAGTTTAGATGGAAAACACGCTTCAATTTGATCAATTAAAAAAGTTTAGTGAATCTCAAAATTCTAACCAAAAGGAGAAATCAGCTTCTAAGGAAAAAACAGTGATCAATTGAAATTGGCACAAAAAACTGTCTTAAGACTTAGAAAAAATTTACAAATGCCTTAAAATTACATGTAATGTCTCCAAACTTTTCATGGGCTTCCAAGCATTTTTAGCCTTTAACCCTTAAAGAAAACTTGTAAAGGACATAAAATAGAGTTTATAGAAAAAATAACCACATGAAAATGTTGAAAATTGAATGAGTTGTGATCTTTTAAAGTTGAACAAAAGTCACTTGAATCCACAAAATGACTTATAATGTTTACACATCTTTGATGATTTTCCAAACATAATTAGCTCTTGAAATGTAAAGAGAAGTTGTAGAGGATGTCAAGGAGAGTAGTTTTCTTCCAGAGAAGTATTCAAAAATGTTGAAAGATGAAAGAGTTACACCCTTTTGACCATATACTTGAAATATTGGCTTTTTAGGTCAAAGTATAATCAACTTGCAATCTTTTGATGTTTTCTTGCAATTAAAGCCAAGTTGATGAACATATGAGCTTCAAATGATTAAATATTTATTGTGCTTTAAGGAACCATGCAAAGAATTGAGATAACGTATTGAACAGGTAATGGAAATAATCATGTCAACCTTAGAAGTTTCTTGAGAAACAAGCCACCAAACTTTGAAAGATCTTTGATCAAAATGATATTGAATTATGCTTGAGAACTTCTGCTTTGATATTAGAGGCCATGCTTTGATGAAGTAGCCCTTGAGACTCAATGATCAACCATAATTTTTAGTTGAGGGGCCAAAACCCTAGTTGAGGCATAATGATTGATGGTCTTGATTCAAACTCGTCCTTGTAAAGGAAACAAAAGAAACACAAACATATTTTTGGTATTTTGATTAGAGGTTAATGAAATATAAAATCTATAAGCATAAAATCAAAAGATAAACAAAGAGGTGTTTGGTGATCCTTGTATAGGTGAGCTCAAATATGAGAGAGCCAAGAGAGGACCAAGCATGTGATCTTGATCCTAGTGCAAATATGTAAATGAGGTTGGATATTAGGGGTAAACGTAAGGGTATGATAGATGCCCCTATTTAAGTTTATTCTATTCAAAGATATGAAGATTGAAATCTTTGTATCGACAAGATTGAAGAGATTTAAATATAGAATACTATTTTTGTCCCTAAGATACCGCAAAATGCATATGACATGAATGCAAATGATTAGACTTCACATGGAAAATAGATATGGGATATAAACTGCTGCTGGAGAAAAGAAACTCAATAGGGGGAAAATAAGGAAAGATTCGGCTAGGTATGTAACATTCCACACTTGTTGGAGACAAATAGTAAAGATGAAATTCACCAAAAAAATCATTGGAGAATCAACATCCTGCCGGGGATAAAAGGTGATAAGCTTCCCAAAACGGGTCTCGGCTTCTTCTTTAACCAAGTATTTCACTCAGAAAGGGAATACCAAACAAACTCCTTAAAAGGTTGCTACTTGTTGGAAGATATGATTAATAACTATGTCGTGGATACTCAACAGATATACGTACAAGTTAGTCTGTGCAACAGGCTTCTCAAATACATAGACAACCACCTATTGGGGACAAAAGATTTCTCAACAAATTTCTCTAACGGGAACATACCAGAGAGATGCCATTTGAAGGAAGAGGGGTTTCATAGTAAACTTCTCTGACAGAGACATATTAGAGAGATGCCATTTTTTACAAAATTAACCCGGGTTGAATTAATAATAAGCTTCCACTTAGGGTTAAGCTTCTTCTTTAATCAAGTCTTTCACTTGAAAAATAATACCATAAAAGCTTCTTAAAAGGTTGCTACATGCTAGGGATAACAATTTTCTCAACAAACTTCTCTAACGGGAGCATACCAAAGATATGCCATTTAAAAGAAAACTTGATGGAGTCGCAACACATTTCTCAAACACATAGAACATCTTGTTCAAATAACAAGTTTTGGGTTTCACTTGATTGCTTAAGAATCAAGGAGTTCACAAAAAGCTTCTCTATTGAAGATAAACTTGGAGAGATGGCGACTTGATGACAAAATAAAACTTGGGGATATTCAAGCTTCTCAAATAAATAAAGTTCCACTTAACGTTACATAAAAATGTTGAAATAACAGACAAACTTCGCAAATAAAGAGATAGCCATTTGTCATCAAAGTCTTCCAAGGGAATGTTGGAATAACAATGTATGGGAAAAAACTTCTTCATCTTTTGATGGGGAAATCAATAACATATTTCTGCTAAGGGAAACATCATTCTCAAAAAGTTCAGGGACCAAAAATCAATCCATAAATGAAATGGACAGAAACAGTCAAACAAGACTTGACTCATGGAGGGATAAACTCGGTTGAGGATTAATTCCATCCAAATAATATGTTGGGAATAAAAACTGAAGTAAATTTCTCCCATGAGGAATAAACTGAAATAGAAAGGACACACGCTTTCTGTTTAAGGTAGACAACCTACTGGAAAGAGGATACACATCATGTGGGGATTAACCATGATAAATAGTGGATCATAAACTTTGGAATATGCAAATGAGCATGAATTTATTCCGCTAAGCATGGTATATGAATGATATGTGCAAGTATATGAATTCATGTATACTCACTGTCATACCCCAAAATTTGCCCATGCTATTTTTCATACACAAAACCAAATCAAAAGACAAAGCTCCAAAACACAGTCTCCCACACAGAAGTTCTAAACTAGGGTTTGAATAATTCAGAGGAAAATCATTGAATCAATGGCTCAAGGTGGTTCCATAGGGTCACTAACATCCCAAAGTATCTCCATATAAAGTTTCAAGTCAAACAGAGCAAATTTAGTCCCTCAAATCCTGATTAGGTCAACAGTCGACTCCCAAGGGCAAAACAGTCATTATACGGTCAAAACTCAAGATATTTGGTCAACAACATTCTCATAGCCCTAAAATCATCATTTGATCAAGGGTTGATCATGATGATGCAAGGAAAGAACAGAGAAGTCAAAAGTCAAAAGTTACTATTTTAGGCATGAACTGAAAAAATCAACCAAACTTTGAAAATTCACCAAATATTCATACTTCATCAGAAAAATTCCCACCAAAGCTCATTTTGAAGGGAATTCATTCCTCTATCCAATGGTCCAAGAATCAAAGCTCATAGGTCAATAATCTAAGAGATATGGCTTCATACATTATAGGTCCTTCTCAAAAGTCAACAAAAAGACACTTTTTTCAAAAGAACATAAAATGAACATGGAAAATGATTTTGATATGAGACCAAAGACACTGGTTAGAGGACTCTCTGAGGTTTCTAAAAAGTCCTAGAACACCTCCATACCTCAAAAATTGAGGGAGATACATCTTGTCAAAGTTGGACTATTTTGGAGGGAAAAGTGTGGAGGAATTTTGAATTTCTTGCTAATGGGCCTATATTGTTAAGATCCAAACTTGTTCCTCATGACATTGAGAGTCCATAAACCTATGGCCACGAAATTGTGTGATCTATTTGATTTATTATTAATTTTTATTCATTTAAAAAATGATTAAAATTAAGTAATTCAATAGAAAATCAAAGATTTGGTTTATAGAATCAATTTGGGTCAATTCAATTGTCAATAATATCCCAAAACCAATATAATTTCGTGCATATTAAAATTGGGAAGAGATTGATTCAATTAAGGCAAAATTAGAAAGATTTCATGGCATATTTCCAATCCAATTTTCTCCACATTCAATCAAAGATTCAATAAGGATTTGATCATATTTTGTTAACCTAATCCTCCTCTATATATTCTGAACAAGGCCATAGCACAAGGGTTCACGAATTGGCAGCCATAAAACCTCAAACCCGAGTCAAGAGAATTGGAGAAAATTCAAACTTCAATTCTTTGTTACAAAGAGATTCAGGGAATTTGATTGATCCCAATTCATTCTCTGAACATCCCTGAACGTTTCCCAATTGCTTTCGAGTCCTAAGGCACCAAGAATCTTCTCCAATCGCTCAAGGTTTGTCTAACTTTAATCTGAACCGATTCCATAAATTCAAGCATCAATACTCAAAATTAATAGCATATTCATGTTTATAATGTTATAATTGTTGTTTCTGGAAAGTTTGGTGTGTGGTGATGCGTTTACAAACAGATCACCATTGTTAGGGTTTCGGCCTCGAATTAGGGTTCTCCGTTCTAGGTAAAATTAGGTTACGAGGTGGTCATGGTTGAGTTCGCATGAACCAGACGATCGTGTTGGTGGGGGTGCGCCATATTTTTGTTGTGTTTTGGTCGTGTTCGCTGTTTTGTGCAGGTGTTAAAAACGGAACTTTTTATAGCGCATGGGCAATATGCGCTGTAAAAGGCGCATTGCAGAAATTCTTTGAAGAAGACGATGAGGTGGCGGGGAGTCATTGGCCCATTCGAATCTGAAAAGTGCGCGCCCTTGGGAAGAGATCTATGGATCCAGCGCATTATGAAACACGCGATGCTGTGGTCCCTCACGTTTCCAGCCATCCGATCATCATCATCCTCAATCCAACGCACAGGAGGATGCTGGCATACCATAGTCTTCATGCGCGCGGCCACACCCAATCGTACCAGCTAAGTTTTTTTTCCTATTTTTAATTTTAATTTTTTTCTTCTTTTATTTACCCAAATTCTTTTTATTTATATATATAGTTTTTACTTTCTTTTACAAATTTCTATTAATAAAACTTTTTCTTTACATAATAATATTTATATCATTTATAATATTTATTTTATTTAGCTTATTTAATTTATTTATCTATTTATACATATTTATATTTATGGTGTGTTTTATTATATTTATTTATATCAATTTTATTTTCTTAATTATATATTATATTTATATATTTATTTCAATTATATCTATACACTTATTTCAATTATATTTTTATAATTATATTTATTTTCTTTTTATTCAACTATTTATTTAATTACGTTTTATTTATCATAATCCATAAAAAATTCATAAAAATTATTTTTGCGCCCAATTTTAATTCTCAACTCGATTTAATTAATTAGGTCGCGAGACCAATAATTAATTAAATCGTTTACATTATCTTATTCAATTTACGCCCCTTGATTAGGGTTTGTGTCGAACATTCTAATACACTAAAATATTTTCTTTCTTTTGTGCCTTGCCTTTTCAGGGTTATCAACATGGTTCACTCCGATAACACGCCCGATCAAAATACAAAAGCTAAGTATTTTATTTATTCGATGTCTATTCTGTTTCCTTTTTAATTTTAGGGTTTGTCCTTATATTTCTGAACTGTGCATACATTCACTCCCTCTCTTTCTGCCTTGTCTTTTCAGGGTTACCCCCGAGGTTCCCTCCGACTCTAACCAACCATATCAGATCAAACCCAAATCGAAGCTAAGTATCATTTATCATTCATTATTAATTTATTTATCTTTTATTTTATTAAGGTTAACCCCGTTTGCCTCCGAACCGATAATGCACTCACCCCTCTGTTTATTCTGTCTTTTCCAATTTTCAGGGTTTGTCAACTGCCAAAGCTACGAGTATTGGTAACCCTAAACCCTATTTACAAATTATTACTTGTGTTAAACCTTTTGCCTTTTATTTTGATATCCCGCTGGTTTCAATTCCCCTCTCCTCCGCTGGTTACAATTTCCCTTCCCCATTATTATTGTTATATTATTGTGTGGTTAGTAATTATAGGGAGTGCAACTTATTAATTGAATTAGCATCACGTAATTTTATAAGATAACATAACTGAACATAATCACATGATTGTTGCACACACGCACCCTTTTGGGGTAACCTCTCTGTTGCCTTGTTGCCTGTTGCCTTGTGTTTTTTGCAGAATAAGCCATGTCCCTCGAATACGAGGATACCTCAGCCATGCTGCCTCGGTAAATAAAGGTCATACGACCCTAATGATGCTGCCTTCGATACACTATATGACCTCGACCCTCGGAAGTTGCCTACGGAAAAAGGCTGAGGTATCTTCTGGCTGCCTACGAAATGGCTTATTCTGATCCTTGCCTTAGACTACCTGCCCTTCTATGGCATGGGACAGTCTTATGGCAAAGGATGCTTCGATGACCCTTCAACCTCCAAACGAAAGGCTTCCTGCCCTCTTATGGCAAGGATAGACCCTTTCATTCTGAAAGGCAAAAAGAGACCTATCATCTGAGTTTAAGGTAATTGCCCCTAATTGCCTTGCAATGCTCAAACCTTTTTATTATATTCTTTCTCATAATTTTTCAAAAGGGCAACGCTTATTCACAAGCTAAAGTCCCTATCTCTTTCATCTACATTTTCTAAACAAACGAGCAAGCAAAGCAATTAAGAGCCCATGGAAAACCATGGATGCAAAGGGTGCCTTACACCTTCCCTTTGCATAAATTACCCCCCGAACTTAGATTTCTTAAAAGGTTTTTTTCTGTTTCTTTTTGCCTTTCCGAATCTGTTTGGATAAAATAAAAGTCGGTGGCGACTCATGCTTAACCGCAATATTTTTCGATTATAAAAAGTCAGTTCACCGTATTACAGAACTGGCGACTCTGCTGGGGATTAATTTTCGATAAAAGAGGGGTTACCTTAAAAGTTTAGGATTCATTTAAATGTTTTCTATTGTTTGCTTTGTTTGATTTAATTTTGCAGGGCTGTTTTGGGTATTCTGTTGTGTGAAAGATCCTAACCCGGATCTGAGTACCTTAGGTATATGGCATGAGATCAAGGAGACTGCACAGCGTATACTGATGTGGTTGATCTGATGGTCATCGTTAGTGTGACACATTTGTTTGTCCTGGTGTTCCTTGGGATCCGACTTGAGGAAACACTTGGCTGCTGCGTGGTGTCGTTAAGCACTAATTTGCCCTAGAACCCTAGTTGAACTTGGCCTTGGCCTATTAGAAAGTAGCGAGGTGGCCGGCTTTGGTTCCGACTGAAGTTGGTTGATACTCGATGCTACACTCATATGGACTGGACTTTCAGGACCTTCTCGGTTGGTGATTCGATTGCCGAACTGAGATAAGCGCCTTCGAGAAAGGTCAATGATATGAGCTCCCTAGAACCCGATCTTTATATAGGACAGGATGAACCAACTCAACTTCAGTGGGGAGGGTACTTACCTACAAACTTCATGCATGCCTTTAAACCTAAGGACACTTGTGTGACTTGTTTGTGTTTGCTACTAACCTTTGTTTCCTTGCAGGTTTTGTTGAAGGACTTGTTTGCCCTTACTATCTTACGCTTTGCCTGATGCATTGCATTCGCATCATAAGCATAACATGATTTAACTAACCCTTTCAAGGATCTTAGGAATTTAGGGCGCACAATTTCAGGTGCTCTTATCAAGGACTGAACTCTTATCAAGGGGCAAGAGGATTTATTTTCCTCTGGCCACATACCTTCCAATTCAAAGACACAGTACCAATCGAGGGGCAAGAGGATTTATTTTCCTCTAGCCATGCATTTTCAAATTCAAAAAGTATCCCGAATCAGAGGCGATGACCCACCCGATATGGTGAGCTTGATTCTCAAAGAAGGACGTTCGAAGACAAAATTTAGAATCCTTCAAACAAAGACGTGACCAACTCATTTTCTAATGCTGCTAACTAGATTCCTAAAGATCCTTGAAAACATTTCATTTGCATTCATAACATCGCATAACAGGTTTCCTATGATGGATTTCTCATCCTTCCTCGCTGTTTATTTCAGCATCATGAATCTCGAACAATCAGTTAAGGATCTCCAAGCTCAAAACACTGAGTTCCAAGCCTTGATTTTGAATTTGTCCAAGGGGCAAGATGAGCTGAAATCCCTTCTGACTAAGAAGGAAAAGAAGACCAAGAAACCTAAAGGTGTTCTCAATATGGGAAGAAGGTTCAAAGGCCCTCTCAAAAAGGTTGAAGAAGCTGAAGCTCCCAAAGAGGGTAAGAAGACTCGAGGGAAAAAGCTTAGACCAATCTTGCAACTCAGGGATGCTGAAACCTCTGAAGACAGTGATGAGGATGAGCAAGATGATGCTAGTATCAAAACCGATGCAAAAAGTAACCACGACTCTGCCGAACTCTCTGAAGAAGAAGAAGACTATGACCATGAAGGCGAACACCCCGATGACAAATACAAGATGTTAGAAGAGCGTCTGAGAAGTGTGGAAATTCAGAAGGTACCTGGGCTGGATTTTGAAGAGCTTGGACTTGTGCCTGGGGTCGTTATTCCTCCAAAATTCAAAACTCCCGCCTTTGCTAAGTATGATGGAGTCTCTTGTCCTAAACTACACTTGAGGTCTTATGTAAGGAAGATTCAACCTCACACTGCTGATAAGAGGCTCTGGATCCATTTCTTTCAAGAAAGCTTATCTGGAACTCAACTCGAATGGTACTATCAATTGGAGGGTACCAACATCCGTACTTGGGAAGATTTGGTTGTTGCTTTCTATAAGCAATATCAATACAATTCTGATCTTGCGCCAACTCGCATGCAACTACAAAGCATGTCTATGGGACCCGAGGAAAGTTTCAAGGAGTATGCTCAAAAATGGAGAGATCTAGCTGGAAGAGTCAAACCCTCCTTAGCTGACAGAGAATTGGTCGATATGTTTATGAGTACACTGACTGGTCCTTTCTATAGTCATTTGCTGGGTAGTTCATCATCTGGATTCACTGAACTCATACTGATTGGGGAACGTGTCGAGAGTGGCATTCGAAGTGGTAAGATTCAAGTGGCTACATCCTCAAGTACTACAAAGAAACATTTCAATGGGAGGTCAGATTCCAATGCTGTGTATGGGCAGAAAAGGATAAACCACGATCAATCTATTGGGGCAATTCTGAGCTCCACACCGGCACCTCAACAAGGCCGTCAAAACAAACAAGACACACCAAGACGTCAATTCACCAAGATCAATATGTCGTTAGCTCAAGCTTTACAACATCTGCTAAAGGCAAATTTGGTTACCCTGAGGGATCCTCCTAAGAATCCTAACACCTCTGCTTCCAGCTATAAGCCCAATGCGAGGTGCGCATACCACTCTAATAGTCCTGGACATGACACAGAGAATTGTTGGCCGTTGAAGAACAAGATCCAAGATATGATCGACGCTGGCGAAATTGAGTTCGACACCCCTGCAACTCCTAATGTGATCACTGCTCCCATGCCTAATCACAACAAGATTGTTAATGCTATGGATGGCTAGAAGGATGAACTTTTTAGATCATTAGATTTACTTTCATTTGCAATTTCTATTCTGTTTGTTTAAACATTCGAATTATGATAGACATTATCTGTTTTAATAATTATCATCAGTGCATTGCATATGATTGTCTTGAGTACATTATTTCGTTATCACTCATTTTGAATTGCGTATGTTTTATGTTTACTCAACTCCTGCTAAAGTTGTATACCTTTTGAGGGAGGATGACGAAAATGATACCGCAACCCCATACAGTATGCTTTTGAGCGGACTATGCTGATGATGTACAGGCATTGTTTCAATTCCTAAACAGTGGAGATATAAGGAGGATAATCCCTCGTCAACCCCTTTGAGCCTAAGAAGTAGAAGTTTCTTTCTTGTACTAATTAAAACCCTTGATCATAACCTGGGGCAGGGTAGTTCTCAGTTAATTTGGCTGTGCATTCTATTTTAAGAGAATCATTCAGTACACCTTTCAACAAAGGTTTCAATCACAAGCGTTCGTCCGCACACATCAAAGAAGTGTTGGAGATGTCAGTCAAAAGCCAATGACAGTTCATCAATCACCAAACAAGGCAGTCAATATCTTTCAAAAAAGAAAAAAATGAAAAAACATATATACAAAGAAAAGCCTGCTAAGTCAAAAATCAAAAGATGACTTAGGCAAAAAATCAAGGCGTCCCGCTGACTGTAAGCTCAAAAGAGACAGTTCAGGCAAAAGTTAGGGATATCAAAAAGATGAAAAAGAGAAGTCAATAAATTCCTGAACAACTCAAAGTTATGACTACCAAAAGGAAGAAGTGACTGCCATCTCAAAAGTTCTCTCTGCTTGTGAACCATCATCATTATCAAAGGTGCAAATCCAAAAGTCTCTTGGAACCTGAGTGCGTAAGTTGAATTAACCGAGCTTAGGACTGAAGATCATCACGAAGAGGGGTGGGGATAAATAAACTTTGAGCCTTTATCCTTTGTTTCTTAAACCGTGAACCAAGCCACGTTACAACCCTTGAAAGTCCTAATTGAAGCATGGTTAGTTCGAAAGCATACTGTCACCAAAAAAAAAAAGGTATCCTGACTCCTTAAGGTTTACCAAAAACGAGGAGTCGGTATTTCATTCTTACAAACATTATTACAAATATCTTTTTTTTTACAAGTGTCGTGTTTTTGCATCTCATGTTTTAAAGGTTTTTCAAAAATTCAAGACAAACGTATGCATTGCATCTCATGAATTCATTATTAAACATATTCTGCTACATAATTTCAAATGTTAGCATCAGAAAGAACTTGCACAGGGTACAACTAATAACTGAAAGTTATCCCGACAGACAAGATTACTCCAAGAAGCAACGTCTCCTACGTATACAAGGGGCATGGCACGTTTGCTCAATCAATCAGGGGCAATCAAGTCAAGATTCCAAGAATCTCTCAAATGCCAAACAATCAAAAGCATGTATCCCAAGTGGATTTCAAACTATTTCCCGATCAATCTGGGGCAATCAAGTCAAGATTCCGAGAATCTCTCAAGGATGCCAAAATAATCAGGGGCATGCATCCAAGTAAATCTGAACCTATTTCCAATCAACATGGGGCATTGTCATGGGCCTATGATTACGAGGGGCATGACGCCCATAGTTCATATCTCGTAAAGTCCTCGCGAGGCGAGTCTTTCCACAGTTCCTACTAACTGGGGCAAATCTATGCAAGTCCAGTTTGACCTCTTGATCAACATTCAGTGGCATGTCCTAATTAAAATCCAGGAATGGTAGGTACTATAATACTGGGGGCAACATTCAAGACATCTGCGTCTTCCCACAAAGCTGATTTTGCAAGATCATATCCCCACAGAGTAATCACTAAGAAGATACCTTCAAATACTCTCGTCCCGACAAAGACATGGCTCCCCAACAGAGCTCACATCTTCAACACTACCGGTCATCCAACATGTTGCTCTTCTCCAACATGGTTTATTAATATCTCTAAATCAGGGTCCATCTAATTACTGATCATCCCCAAGCAGAAATCATAAATCCCCAGTTGAGCATCTTCAAGACGAAACCAGATATCAAAACTACAACGAAATAGAGACTTAGTTTCCCATTCAAGACTACATCATAAAGCATAGATCATATTCACATTCATACCTTGCATACATTACCTCATAAAAATCCATACATAACATACGAAGCTTCTCATTTATTTTGAGAGATTCATTATGTAATCCATGCATCATGACATTGCATAAATTTAATCTTACCTTTTTCAGAATACAGGTACCGACAAATGAACGAAATCTCCAACTTTCCAAGATCTAATTCAGCTACTACGAATGGTACTGACACGATCAACGCTCGAAGATCTAATTCATTTACCACGAACGGTAATGACACGATCACTTTCAAAGTCTAATTCAGCTACTACGAACAGTACTGACACGACAAAAGATCTAATTCGGTTACTACGAACGGTACTGACACGGTCAACTCTCAGAGATCTAATTCTATCATCACGAACGGTGTAGACACGGTCACTGACCTTCTCAGTCTAATTCAGCTACTACGAACGGTACTGACACGACAGAAGATCTAATTCAGATACTACGAACGGTACTGACACGATCAAATTTCAGAGGTCTAAGTCTATCATCACGAACGGTGTGGACACGATCACTGGCCTTCCCAGTCTAATTCAGTCACTACGAACGGTGCTGACACGACAAGAGAATCTAATTCTATCATCACGAACGATGAAGACACGATTATCTCCTCAGATCTAATTCTATCATCACGAACGATGAAGACACGATCATCTTTCCAAGATCTAATTCAAGTATCACGAACGATACTGACACGATCAATTCCCAAGGATCTAATTCATCTACCACGAACGGTAATGACACGGTCAACGCGCAAACAACATCTTCTCAAAATTCAACTACCAGATGGCATCCACAAGCCCATCTCCGACAAAAGTCCCTACTTCAAATAGGGCAAATTTCTTGGTATTCTTATGTTCAATCATCTTCCACCTTCAGATACCGACTGGCGCGCAAACCACTCTACATCTTCAGGTTTAAGATAATTGAACAGGGGCAGCTGTCATACCCCAAAATTTGCCCATGCTATTTTTCATACACAAAACCAAATCAAAAGACAAAGCTCCAAAACACAGTCTCCCACACAGAAGTTCTAAACTAGGGTTTGAATAATTCAGAGGAAAATCATTGAATCAATGGCTCAAGGTGGTTCCATAGGGTCACTAACATCCCAAAGTATCTCCATATAAAGTTTCAAGTCAAACAGAGCAAATTTAGTCCCTCAAATCCTGATTAGGTCAACAGTCGACTCCCAAGGGCAAAACAGTCATTATACGGTCAAAACTCAAGATATTTGGTCAACAACATTCTCATAGCCCTAAAATCATCATTTGATCAAGGGTTGATCATGATGATGCAAGGAAAGAACAGAGAAGTCAAAAGTCAAAAGTTACTATTTTAGGCATGAACTGAAAAAATCAACCAAACTTTGAAAATTCACCAAATATTCATACTTCATCAGAAAAATTCCCACCAAAGCTCATTTTGAAGGGAATTCATTCCTCTATCCAATGGTCCAAGAATCAAAGCTCATAGGTCAATAATCTAAGAGATATGGCTTCATACATTATAGGTCCTTCTCAAAAGTCAACAAAAAGACACTTTTTTCAAAAGAACATAAAATGAACATGGAAAATGATTTTGATATGAGACCAAAGACACTGGTTAGAGGACTCTCTGAGGTTTCTAAAAAGTCCTAGAACACCTCCATACCTCAAAAATTGAGGGAGATACATCTTGTCAAAGTTGGACTATTTTGGAGGGAAAAGTGTGGAGGAATTTTGAATTTCTTGCTAATGGGCCTATATTGTTAAGATCCAAACTTGTTCCTCATGACATTGAGAGTCCATAAACCTATGGCCACGAAATTGTGTGATCTATTTGATTTATTATTAATTTTTATTCATTTAAAAAATGATTAAAATTAAGTAATTCAATAGAAAATCAAAGATTTGGTTTATAGAATCAATTTGGGTCAATTCAATTGTCAATAATATCCCAAAACCAATATAATTTCGTGCATATTAAAATTGGGAAGAGATTGATTCAATTAAGGCAAAATTAGAAAGATTTCATGGCATATTTCCAATCCAATTTTCTCCACATTCAATCAAAGATTCAATAAGGATTTGATCATATTTTGTTAACCTAATCCTCCTCTATATATTCTGAACAAGGCCATAGCACAAGGGTTCACGAATTGGCAGCCATAAAACCTCAAACCCGAGTCAAGAGAATTGGAGAAAATTCAAACTTCAATTCTTTGTTACAAAGAGATTCAGGGAATTTGATTGATCCCAATTCATTCTCTGAACATCCCTGAACGTTTCCCAATTGCTTTCGAGTCCTAAGGCACCAAGAATCTTCTCCAATCGCTCAAGGTTTGTCTAACTTTAATCTGAACCGATTCCATAAATTCAAGCATCAATACTCAAAATTAATAGCATATTCATGTTTATAATGTTATAATTGTTGTTTCTGGAAAGTTTGGTGTGTGGTGATGCGTTTACAAACAGATCACCATTGTTAGGGTTTCGGCCTCGAATTAGGGTTCTCCGTTCTAGGTAAAATTAGGTTACGAGGTGGTCATGGTTGAGTTCGCATGAACCAGACGATCGTGTTGGTGGGGGTGCGCCATATTTTTGTTGTGTTTTGGTCGTGTTCGCTGTTTTGTGCAGGTGTTAAAAACGGAACTTTTTATAGCGCATGGGCAATATGCGCTGTAAAAGGCGCATTGCAGAAATTCTTTGAAGAAGACGATGAGGTGGCGGGGAGTCATTGGCCCATTCGAATCTGAAAAGTGCGCGCCCTTGGGAAGAGATCTATGGATCCAGCGCATTATGAAACACGCGATGCTGTGGTCCCTCACGTTTCCAGCCATCCGATCATCATCATCCTCAATCCAACGCACAGGAGGATGCTGGCATACCATAGTCTTCATGCGCGCGGCCACACCCAATCGTACCAGCTAAGTTTTTTTTCCTATTTTTAATTTTAATTTTTTTCTTCTTTTATTTACCCAAATTCTTTTTATTTATATATATAGTTTTTACTTTCTTTTACAAATTTCTATTAATAAAACTTTTTCTTTACATAATAATATTTATATCATTTATAATATTTATTTTATTTAGCTTATTTAATTTATTTATCTATTTATACATATTTATATTTATGGTGTGTTTTATTATATTTATTTATATCAATTTTATTTTCTTAATTATATATTATATTTATATATTTATTTCAATTATATCTATACACTTATTTCAATTATATTTTTATAATTATATTTATTTTCTTTTTATTCAACTATTTATTTAATTACGTTTTATTTATCATAATCCATAAAAAATTCATAAAAATTATTTTTGCGCCCAATTTTAATTCTCAACTTGATTTAATTAATTAGGTCGCGAGACCAATAATTAATTAAATCGTTTACATTATCTTATTCAATTTACGCCCCTTGATTAGGGTTTGTGTCGAACATTCTAATACACTAAAATATTTTCTTTCTTTTGTGCCTTGCCTTTTCAGGGTTATCAACATGGTTCACTCCGATAACACGCCCGATCAAAATACAAAAGCTAAGTATTTTATTTATTCGATGTCTATTCTGTTTCCTTTTTAATTTTAGGGTTTGTCCTTATATTTCTGAACTGTGCATACATTCACTCCCTCTCTTTCTGCCTTGTCTTTTCAGGGTTACCCCCGAGGTTCCCTCCGACTCTAACCAACCATATCAGATCAAACCCAAATCGAAGCTAAGTATCATTTATCATTCATTATTAATTTATTTATCTTTTATTTTATTAAGGTTAACCTCGTTTGCCTCCGAACCGATAATGCACTCACCCCTCTGTTTATTCTGTCTTTTCCAATTTTCAGGGTTTGTCAACTGCCAAAGCTACGAGTATTGGTAACCCTAAACCCTATTTACAAATTATTACTTGTGTTAAACCTTTTGCCTTTTATTTTGATATCCCGCTGGTTTCAATTCCCCTCTCCTCCGCTGGTTACAATTTCCCTTCCCCATTATTATTGTTATATTATTGTGTGGTTAGTAATTATAGGGAGTGCAACTTATTAATTGAATTAGCATCACGTAATTTTATAAGATAACATAACTGAACATAATCACATGATTGTTGCACACACGCACCCTTTTGGGGTAACCTCTCTGTTGCCTTGTTGCCTGTTGCCTTGTGTTTTTTGCAGAATAAGCCATGTCCCTCGAATACGAGGATACCTCAGCCATGCTGCCTCGGTAAATAAAGGTCATACGACCCTAATGATGCTGCCTTCGATACACTATATGACCTCGACCCTCGGAAGTTGCCTACGGAAAAAGGCTGAGGTATCTTCTGGCTGCCTACGAAATGGCTTATTCTGATCCTTGCCTTAGACTACCTGCCCTTCTATGGCATGGGACAGTCTTATGGCAAAGGATGCTTCGATGACCCTTCAACCTCCAAACGAAAGGCTTCCTGCCCTCTTATGGCAAGGATAGACCCTTTCATTCTGAAAGGCAAAAAGAGACCTATCATCTGAGTTTAAGGTAATTGCCCCTAATTGCCTTGCAATGCTCAAACCTTTTTATTATATTCTTTCTCATAATTTTTCAAAAGGGCAACGCTTATTCACAAGCTAAAGTCCCTATCTCTTTCATCTACATTTTCTAAACAAACGAGCAAGCAAAGCAATTAAGAGCCCATGGAAAACCATGGATGCAAAGGGTGCCTTACACCTTCCCTTTGCATAAATTATCCCCCGAACTTAGATTTCTTAAAAGGTTTTTTTCTGTTTCTTTTTGCCTTTCCGAATCTGTTTGGATAAAATAAAAGTCGGTGGCGACTCATGCTTAACCGCAATATTTTTCGATTATAAAAAGTCAGTTCACCGTATTACACTCACACAAAAAACACACAAACTAACTTTAGATGACTTCACTGGGGATACCACGGATCATCAGTACAAAAGGATACTCGGCCAATTCTCAACAATATGGAAAACCTGCTGTAGATAAATAGAGGTCTTTGGAAAAACAAAGTTCTTAGCAAGATTCAAATCTCTGAGGAGTGAAGAAGATAGTGTATGAGAGATAATCAGAGATGAACCTTCTAAACAAATCCACTAAAGGGATAACATGAACTCCGCTTTGGGAAAAGAGGAAAGATCTATTGGGAAAGCACCATAGAATTTTCAAACTTTTTTGGGGAGAAAGAATCACATAAGCTCTCCTATGGAAAATCTTACTCCTATGGGATATGAGGATTTACTTTGGGGAAAAAAAGGAGATATGCTAGGGATACACAAAGTAGACTCTTTGGGGAAATATCAACCTCTATGAGGGGAAATGCTTATATCAACTATGTTTGGGGGACGGAGAGATATGGATCTTGAGTCCGTTGTGGCATTGAGAGATAAATCTGCTGAGGATCGACATCTGGTCTCGTAGAGATAAGTGTAATATCGTGTTTTCCCTCTTACTATTTTCATCTGAAGTATAGAAAAAGACCGTAGAAAAAATCAGTCATTTTAATATTTTTCATTTTTAATTCATTATTTCATTCTCTATCCCAGAAGAATTATATATATATATATATATATATATATATATATATATATATATATATATATACAGACACACACACATAGCATTATTTGTCCAGTGACATTTGCATTCATTCAGAAAAATTATAAAAAAATATAATAGCATGTTATTTAGCCATTTACATTTGCATTCTATTTTAAATTTAAATAAAAATTATGTAGAAGTTCACTTTGCGTATTTTGTTCGATTTTACGATGTAATAGTGTTCGGTCGGGTTATAGGTTGTGGAGAAGGGAGCTTTCTAGACCGGAGACCGGCGGTGTAATTATTATTTGGAGTAGTCTCTGGAATGTTAAGGCACCACCAAGGACTAAACATTTGCTTTGGAGAATTTGTCAAGATTGTCTACCAACGAGAGTGAGGTTGCGTCAACATCATGCTTCCTGTCTGATTACTTTCCCATTTTGTGAGCATAATTTGGAAGATTCGTGGCATGTTTTCTTTGGTTGTACGGTTAGAAATTGGTGTTGGCATGCCTCAGGTGTGTCCCATATTATTGACCCCTGTATTTCAAACTTTTCATGATGTTACATCTTTTCTTCTTGACATTTGTAGTAGGGGGATAGGATGACCGTGGGAAGAGTTGTGGTTATGATTGAAATTATGTGGAAAAATCGTAATAATTTGATTTGAAATTATGAGAGTGAAGTGTACTCTAAACTGGTTTTGAATGATTTTTGTAGTTGGAATAAGTGGTTCACGACGCAAAGAAGCGATGCTCAATTGAATAATTTCCCGCCGAATCTGACGTGACATCTGCCGGTGGAAGGAAGGGTAAAATGTAATATTGATGTAGGTTTTAATACTACTAGGGGTACTACCAACCGGGGATGGTGTATGAGAGATTACACGGGGAGTTTTATATGTTTGCTGGTGCAGCTTGGGATTTTTGTCACTATACAAATCTTGAGGCGGAAGCTTTGGCTCTTAAAGAGGCTATTCGGAAAGCCATAGATTTACAATTGGAGAGTGTCATTTTGAGAGTGATTCCTAAAGAATGATTCAAGCTATTCTTACTGATTAGAAGGGTTGCTCGGAATTTAGTTTTATCATTTCTTCTATTCATAATTTGTTGCTTAATTTTCCCAACTTCGGAGTGCCGCATATTTTATTTCATCAAGCCATGAGATGAGAAAGTGAATGGGACCACATTCATGCTATTTCACACGTATAGCAAAAACAACATTCCAATTTCATCCAAATTTCAAACAAAAACCAAATTCAAATTCATCACAAATTCAATTCAAAACCTTCATTGATCATCATCAGCAACTTCAAGCCACGTCAACATCATCATCGAGTTTAACACTATCTCTGCACCTTCGGCTAATCAAAAAATGCATTACGCCAATTTATGATCTGCGACCTGCAACAAACTCAGAAAAATGCAACAAGCCGAATTTGCAACTTACGGCCGATCCATCCGCAACTCATTCGATTCGACTCTGCAAAACAACGTTCCTCTTCACCAAATACAACACAACAACTTCATCAGCGAACCATCAACTTAGCAACTTAGATCTGTACCAACACAACAGTCACACACATAGTAGAATTCTGAATCCAGAAAAGTAGAGGTTGACCGGTTTCGATTTGTTAATAGTATCATTTCTCCTTGCAGTTTTGTCGATTATTCATACCATTTTATTCACTATTTTCATTTACCTTTTGTTATGTTGTTGCGAATCGCTCAAAGTAGTCATCTTTTATTCCTCTTGTTTGGTTAGATTGCGGTTTCGTTTTGGATTTAAGAGTGAGTTGAGTTTCGATATTGAGGGAGAATGAGAATTGGCTATTGTGTTTGAGTAGGTAGGTAGAAGTAAGATAACTGAGAGAAGAACTTGAATAACAAAGTAAGATGGAAGGAAATCGTGGAAGAAGGGGCTGAGAGGGAGAGTTGAAAAATCATGGAACAAAGGAAGCGTGGATAGTGAAGAAAGGTGAATGGGACAGACCCTTTCTTTCTTAGGGTTTTTGAAAAATTTTTATCCACCCCATACCTTCTTAGTAACCGCAGCGAAATTCCAAAAACGCCTCTATATTTCGGAAGTGCATCTCCAAAATCATATTTTTCTGTAGAAAAAAAAGGTGATTTTGGATGTGCACTTCTGAAAATATCTTATTTAACAAAAAAAGTGTCTTCGAAAATGCATTTCCGAAAACACTATTTTGGATATGTACTTTTGAAATATTTGGAGGATCAAGATGAAGCCTTCTCCTTGTAGGAAGCAAAGGCTTAGCCACAGATGAAACCATGGTTGAAGATTGAGGAATATATCTATCAATAGAATGAACTCTCAGACTCTGGTGATGATCATTATGCTTGTAAGATGTAGATGAAGTTCTAAACTTTTCCATCAGATCCTGGCTTTTCACTCTCCACCTCCATTTCTCGCCCGAATCTCACCAGAGAAAGAATCTTCTAGCAAATGGGTCACTGAATTGGGTGAAAAGTTTTTCAGAGATGCAGTTCTGAAAACACCCAAAAATGGGTGTTTTCGAAAATGCATCTCCGAATTCTGAGAAAATATGAAGAAAAAAAGGTGATTTCGTAGATGCATCTCCGGAGTCAGAAGTATTATGGGTTTTCAGCAGAGATTTTCACCCTATGGGGGTCTATGAAGCTCAGTCTATTTACGCTACACCCTACTGCAGCAATATACTCCCCAAAACCTATGAGGCAAGCAAATGTTTAACGCCTTAAACCTATGAGGCACCCCCCCTTTTCTATTTTTATAATTAATCCCATTTTATTGTTTTTGTTTCTAGCCTAATATTTGTTTTATTTTTAAATGATAAAAAGCCTAAAAAATATATATATAGACTATTTTTTTAAAATAGTTTCATTTTAATGTTTTTTTTAACTTTAGGGTTTTATGTTGATTTTTGATCAATACTTGTTCATAACTTTGTACCATCTCTCATACATAATTTTATTCATCATTACTAACATTTTGTGTTGATTTTGAGGTACCACCTTGAGGCTTTGGATTCTAATGGATACTAGCAAGTTATACCTAATCTTGTAAATTTATAGTTTTATCTCCGCTTTAAAATTCCCTTTGAATTTTGCAATATTGTAGTAAGTGTTTCATTCTCATTCGCCAAAAATGTATTCCACTCCCCATTATGATGTAATAATTTTACTACTTTATTTTATTATTTCTCCTTTATTTTGTTGTTAAGCATTGCATGCATTAAACCTTTTTGAAGAACTAATACTCAGTTGCAAGCTATTTTTCTACCATAAGTCGATCGCTCCTAAGCATCACAATCAATCTCACTTGCACACACATAGCTTGATCCTGGAATTTCTTACAGTGAGACCTACTCGATTAATTGTTCCAATTGATCGTTTAGAAGAATAGTTATTTTGCTAGTATACTTACACTTTTAATTCAATCCTTTCATGTTTAATTTTTTATGCTTGTTTGTATGCTTATTTGTATGGACTTTTATGGATTTATATCACTTTCATCCCCATTTAAAAAGTTGTTTGCCACATTCACGAAGCCTTGTAATAATTTTACCGCTTTCTTTATCTTTAGCTTTCTTATTTGCTTGTTTGTATGAATAAATTGTGAACCTCTGCATTCCTGGTCCATATACCAATCCCTAGACCACTCTTTATAAGTTGATTATCTTGTGCATCGCCATCGAACATGCCAATGCATTCTTGGTCAATGAAAGAGTTGGAACTTATTGGACAATCTAGAAACTTAAGGTTGTATGTGACCTAATGTCGTAGAATGGACGGTTGAAGATATCAAAGGTGAACAATAATTGTCTGGTAGATGTTAAAGAGAGTCAGAAGCTAGATGTTAAACTTGTAGATCTGATGGTTGATGGAAATCAAAGTGAAGGCAATGACTTTAAGGAAGAATCTCATATTAGAGTGGTGCAACTGAAGCTTGATATAGCGTAGTTTGTTATGCGGGTATGACTTATGAGAGTCAAGGATTAAACCTTAGAAGCTGAAGGATAACACAAACTATTTGACATTCCATAAGGGAAGTGATAGGTGAAAGGTTTACATTTTATTCCCTTTACTACCATACCAATATATGTATTGAATTACATGTTCGATTGGTGAATCGTAGCATTGTGGTACTAATGTTGTGTGTCCATGTTGTAGGTATTATGGTTATGTTGATGTTATGACAATGGTGTTATTGGGTGATGAAATGATAGAGACAATGTTCATGTCGTGGAACTCTGAGTTCTTAGACTATGTGGACGCCTTATTTCCTATAGGTGGGGTTCGAGCACGAGTAGCTCATTCCTATGAAGGGAAGTTAGAGAAGTGTTAATTGTGGTGATGGTAACTATCTCGTTGTGTTTCGGTTCAAAAGCGAACGAGATCCTAAGGTGATAGATCATGTATCTTAGAGTGGTGGGACGAGGAGAGGAATGAACTTGTGCGTTCATAACTCGGTAGCATTGTACCTTGTTGGATTACATTGGTTAAAAATGTGGACTGTTGATTAGTGGTATTCGGGATGTTCTCAAAACATGACGTGAGAGTTGGAAAGAAGGATGTGAGAGGCGTATTTGGAATTGTCGTATCAGGTGAATTTTCGAGGACGAAAATATTCAAAATAGGGGAGAATTGTAACACCCCATTTTCAATTTAAGTTATTTTGAATTAAAATTATGCGATGCGGTGTTTTTGGTGTATTTTGTAAACATAAGGATGTATCGTTGTGCCTTAGCGAGAGGTGAGTACCTTAGAATCTTATAATAGTTAAGGTTAAGGGTGTATGGCTAATTTCCTAGTAGAAAGGTGCATTGAGAGTATATTATATTATTATTATTATAAATAATTATTATTATGATGGTAATTAAATTTATAATTAAATTATAATTTAATTAGAAAGGACAAAGTTAGAATATGTATTTAGGGTTCCAAGGGGTTATGTGATCATAAGAGGAAAATTAGAAGGGGCGACGTGACATTCTGTAAACGAAAGAAGAGAAGCAAAGAACGAGAAAGGGAGAAAAGGAAGTGATCGTATTCGGAGCAAGAACATAATTCGTGGTAGAGGTTTAGAATCTTCAACCTAAGGTAAGGATGGGGTTCCAACTCTCTAATATGTGGTATAATGATGGGTATGTTAAGGATTAGGATTGCAATGCTTATATGTTCATTGTTTCATAATGTCATACCCCAAAATCTGCCCATACTATCTCTCCAACCCAAGTTCAAATCAAGATACAAAGCTCCAAGACACACCCTCCTAAACAAGGCTCAGCAATTAGGGTTTTGTTGTTCTGAAGGAAAATCAATGAACCAATGGCTCCAAGGCATCCCATATGGCCTATGATACTCCACACTATCTCCATAACAAAATTCAGGGCTCAATACAAAAGATTGGTCACTCAATTGCTCAGAAAGTCAACAGTCGACTAGTTTGACCTAAAAGTCAACTGTGGTCAAAGTACAGTCAAAACTCCTGATTTTTTGTCAACATCCTCATATTGAAGTACCATTCACAATTTGATCAAGAATTGATCATGGTTCACCAAGGAAAGATCAGAAATCAACAATTCCAAAAGTTTCTAAATTAGGGTTTTCATAGGAGAAAGTCAACTGAACTTTGACCAGCCATAACTCCTACATGGAACATCAGAAATTTTTCATCCAAATCTCATTTAGAAGGAAATTGAATTCTCTACAATTTTATCTCTCACATTCCAAGTCTAAAAATGCTTCATTTGAGAGATATGGACCAAAACATTATAGGTCCTTTTCAAAAGTCAACCAAAAGTCATTTTTTTCAAAAGAACACACAAGGAGCATGGAAAATCATTTTGACATGAGACCAAAAACACTGGTTAGAGGACTCTTCAAGGTTTCTAAAAAGTCCTAGAACTACTCCATACCTCAAAAATTGAAGGAGATATGCCATGTTAAATTTGGACAAATTTGAGAGGGAAAATGTGAAATAAAAGGCCTCAAATTGATTTCTTTTACAAAGGAGCCCAAGTTTTTATGGCCCAATCTTGCTACACAAGTCATCTAGAAGCTTCAATCTCAAAGCCACGAAAATATTATGAATATTTGATTTTATTTGAATTTTTTATTCATTTAAATCATATATTTAATCAATATTTGAAGAAAATTGAAAAGATTGGATTTCTTTTTAATTTCAATCATAATCAATCATCAATAATATCTCATAATCCATATAATTTCGTGCATAAGAAGATTGGCAAGAGATTGGATCAATTTGACTATATTTAGAAACTTTCAAAATCATATTTCAATTAAATTTCCATTGATTGATTTAGCAAGATTTTTTCTGTTTCTATCAACCCTAATCCATCCAATATAAGTACCAAACACATTCAGATGCAAGGGTTCACGTTTTTGCAGTGGAAGAACCCCTAATCCGAGCATTCAAGAATCAAAAAAATTTCAAAGGTCAATTTGAAGTTTGAGGTGAATTCAAAGCTTTGTGAGCCTCTCAAACGATTCCCAGGGGTGTAGTGAAGCTTTCTCTACCGTCACTCTCAAGCCAAACGTTCAGAATCGGTTCCAATTTGCTCACGGTTTGCCTTTCTTTCTTTTTATCAATTTGCATCATACAAGCATTATTAACAAGATTCGATTGCATATTTGTGTTTGTCTTGATGTTATGATTGATTCTGGAGACTTAATTGTATTTTTGTGCCGTCATGAGTAAGATACCACGTTAGGGTTTCATGCTTTAAAATTGGGGTTTCATGTTTAAGACAAAATTAGGAGAAACCAATGTTGTTTTTGAGCTTATGGCGCTTGGACGATCGTGTCCATAAGGTCGCGAAAGATTTTCGTGTTGTTTTGTGGCTTTTGTGTTTTCACAGGTGTAATAGAGGCGAGCTTTTACAGCTAACATGGAAAAAGCGCTGTAAAAGCGCTTTCTGAAATTTTCCAAGGAAGAAGACGATGACGCGTCCTCCCCTGATTGGCCAGCGTGCGCGCGTTTTGGATTTTAAAATCCAGCCGGATCTGTTGCTTCTCACGCGTGTACATATCATGCTCCTTCGCTCTCTTAGCCCTCAGATGCGCTCCAGATCTAATCCAAGGCTTCTGAACACGCTGGCGTACCATGCTCCCTCACGCGCGAGCCACACTGGATCAGAGCTAAGTTTTTCCAAATTTTTTTATTTATAATTATGCAATTCTTTTGTTTTGTTTATTTATTTTATATATATGTATTATACAAAATTTCTTTTTTCTTCTAAAAAACTTTAAATAAATTTTTTATCAAAATAATTATTTTGTTTTAAAGTCTCAATTGTTTCGATTTTATTTTAATTACTTAAAAAAAATAGTTAAAAATTGTTTAAATTGTTTTTTTAATGAATTTTGACATTTAAAATTTTTTATTTTTTAATCAATTTAATTAATTAGGTCAGAGACCAATAATTAATTAAATCCGATTTTTATTCAATTTTCACTCGATTTAATATTTGCAAGAATTAACTGTACACTAAAAATATTTCTGTGTATTTTCTTTTTAGGGTTATTATCAGATATTTCCCGATCACGTGCCACGCCTTTTACGAAGCTAAGTCCTGACTTTTATTTTCTTTCATTTTATCATTTAAATCTTTATTTGCATTATAAAATGATTATTAGGGTAAAAACCTCGAAAGTCAATGGACTCTTTTGCACTCACGTCTTTATTTATTTTTGCCCATTTTTCAGGGTTAACCTCGAGGCTACCTCCGACTACCAACCATATCAGATCAAAGCTAAGTCTTTTTCATATTTATTTAATTTCTTTTTGCCATTTTTTTAAATTAGGGTTAACGTTATTTGGCAAATGAACTGTCCATACACTCACCCCTTTATTTTTGTTTTCTCTTTTCCCGATGATTCAGGGTTAGCCAACCGCCAAAGCTCAATAGTCGGTAACCCTAAATCTTAACCTTGTTTATTTATTCTGCTTTAGTTATTACTTGAGTCAGATCCACTGGTTTCTTTTTCCCTCCCCCATATTATTTGTAACTGCTCCGAGGTTGTATTGCTTGGCCTTAAAGGCACTTAATCTGCATATTATATTATTGTGTGGTTAGTAATCTTAGGGAGTGCAAGCCTTGAACTGAATTAGCATCACTAATTATAAAATTAAATTTCTGAATTAATAACATGATTGTTGCACCCACGCACACTTTTTTGGTAACCTCTCTTGTTGTCTGTTGCCTGTTGCCTGTTGCCTTGTTGCCTTATGTTTTTTGCAGAATAGTCATGTCCCTTGAATACAAGGATACCTCAGCCATGTTGTCTCGACTAATGCAAAGATCATAAGCCCCTAATGATGCTGCCTTCGATACACTAATTATGATCTCGTCTCTCGGAAGTTGCCTACGAAGGGCTGAGGTATCCTCTGGTTGCCTAAACGAAAGGCTATTCTTATCCTTCCCTTAGACTACCTGCCTCTCTATGGCATGGGACAGTCTTATAGAGAACGATAATGTGACGACCCTTCAACCTCCAAATCAAAGGACTTCCTTGCCCTCCCATGGCAGGGATTGCCCTGAAAGGCTAAAAGAACTTTCCTACAAATATTAAGGTAATTGCCCCTAATTGCCTTGCTCTGGCTAAAATCTTTTTCTACATTTTTTTCATAAACCTTCAATATGGCTACGCTCATTTGCGAGCTAAAGTCCGTATTCTCTTCTTCTACATTTCTTTCAAAAGAGCAAAGCAATTAAGAGCCCATGGAAAACCATGGATGCAAAGGGTGCCTTACACCTTCCCTTTGCATAAATTACCCCCCGAACTCAGTTTTATTTAAAAGGTTTTTCCTATTCTTTTAGCCTTTCTAATAATTTGGATAAAATAAAAGTCGGTGGCGACTCTTGCTCTCCGCACATTTCGATATAAAGTCAGTTCACCGTATTACACATAATCTTTGATTGTAGTGTGAATGGATGAAATTGATGAATTATTGTTATGTTGGTGGATAATTTGATGAATCGAGGACATGAGATGATTTGGAATATTGTGTAATGTGTATGAATTATTTGGGAAATTGAAAGTATTGATTTTGGTTGCAAATTGGTGAAATTGATGTTATAGGATGGTTGAATATGTTGTCTAATGTGTGGGAATTATTTTTGAAAAGTGAGAACTTGTTTGTATACAATTTTTAGGAGTTTTGGGGTTGAGAATGATTGGGTTCGTAACTTGAAAATAGCATAAAAATTGCTTTTGGGGAGTGGAAATCGATTACCCCTTTTTGGGAAATCAATTTCCAATGCGAAAACTGCGAAAACTGACCTCTGGAATTGAGGAAATCGATTTCCAGTATTGGGTAATCGATTTCCTGAAGCTAGCAGTTTTTTTTATAAAGTAAAATTTATAACTTTTTACTCGAGTGTCTGTCGACGCACTGTTTGAATCTGTGGAAAGTTAACACATTGTAATTTCTTGTAAAAATAGTTTCAAGTTTTTGGAATCCAAATTAGTTGGGATGTAATGAGGTTTTGTGGTGTCAGTCTATGATGTCAGCGTCGGTGTTTGACGAAAAACTTTTAAAATTCATAACTTTTGATGGCAGTAAATGATTATTTTGGTCGGAGGCTTAAGCCTTGTTTGTTAGTGTTGTATGAAGTATGATGTATATTGATGTGATTAAATATGATGGTGTTGTACGAAATATGTATGAATGAATTGCATAATGTATTGCATGATAATAATGTTGTTGTTTGCCTGGAATGGCGTAACGTTGAGGGCTTATGCCATGCAGTTGCATGACTATGTTGTTGCATGTTTGTGTTGCATGTATTCATTTTTTAGGGTTATGCCCTGTTGTTGGACTGGATTGGCGTTATGTTGAGGGCTTATACCCTGTTGTTGTCCTATTTGGCATTATGGAAAGGGTTTATACCTTGTTGGTACCACATGCGTTGAGTCGGTATTAGTCTCATTGCATAACATTGAATAATTGATATGATTATTGAGTTGTATAATTAATAAGTGTCAAATTGTAGTTATTTTTGTTTATAGTTTTGCGGAACTTATCGTCTCTTTTTTCTCAACTTATGCGTGAATCCGTATGTTTTCGTTATATTTATACATATTACATATTCTTTGCATTTTTTATTCATTTACGTACCGTTTGATAGTATTATATTCATTTTTTAGGTATTGGTGCTTATTTGGAGCATAAACAATAAAGTGTCGAAGACACCGCTTCAAACGTGCAATTTTGAACAATTCATCGGTGGATAAGGCTCAAAACAAATATGAGAAAAATCATCAATTTCATTGATATTTATTCATTTTTAGATAGAGCACTGAATAAGTTTTCCAACATTTCGAACCGGACGCAAATCGGAATTACTCTCAAGTTATGCCTAAAATAAGATTTAATTTTTTGTTATGTGGCCTAAGTGCGTATTTTGGCGCTAAGCGCGGTCTAGGCGGTTTAGAAAGTGTTAAATATGAAAAAATCAAATTTCTTTTAGGTTTATGTTTTGGGGTATTTGTTCCCAACTCATCAACTTTCATTTTTTTGTCTAGAGAGCTTTAGAAAAAACCATTTGTGGCTTGTAATCGCTTGTATCAGACATTGCGAGAGATTTGGTTTTCCCTTCTTTTCTTCTCTTTACTTTCCATTTATGTTGGGGTTTTTTTGTAAGTATACTTTGTTTTCTCTCAACTACCATACTTTGTAAGTATACTTTTCTCCTCTAGCCATATTTAATATATGCTGGTGTTTTCTCTCAACTACCACGTTTATTTGGGGAGTTTTCATACATGATTTTTTATGTTGAATGCGTCTAGAGAGAAAGAAAGATTGCAAGGTTAGAAATTCATAACCATTATCAGATCTAAAGCACTTGAGGGTGGTGTTAAATTGGTTTTCTAATGAGGCAACAAAGTGAATTATGCTTTGTTTAGTTTCCAATTTTGTTTTAAGGAATATCACCAATGTAAACCTAGAGTAATCATTTACAAGGGTAGGAAAATATTTGTGCCCCATAATAGATTCAGTGGCAAAAGGCCCCCAGAAGTCAGCATGTAAAAGATCAAAAGGGGAATGAATGCATGTATTGTGATTTTAAAAAGGTTGTTTCTTTTGTTTTGCATAATGACAAGAATTACACGGGTTCATGTTGTTTTTACAAGGAATGAGAGGAAATCTTTTAGCAATTATTTATAAACTAGAATGAGAAGCATGTCCTAGTCTTAGGTACCAAGTTTCAAAAGAATTAGAAACAACATAATTACAAGTAGAAATTACAGCATGAATGTCAAGGATGTTGAGACCCCTTTGCAAGCTAGTTGTACCAATCAGTTTTCTTCGAATGGTTCTGCAAAATATGACACGTGTTTGAGGAAAAAATAAGATGAAAATCATTGCTAATAGTCAACTTAAGGACAGAGATAAGATTGACATGGAAAGTGGAAATGTGTAGAACATTTAACAAGGTTAAAATGAGGAAATATCAACATTTCCATCTATATAGACATTCATAAGAGAGTCATCAGTTAAAGTAAGTGAAACAGGGCTAATGGTTTGGTAAGAAGTGAAAGAATCAAGACAGAAAGTAATGTGCTCAGTAGCACTTGTGTCTAATATCCATAGATTTGAGTTCTTACTAATATGTGAGGAAGAATGGGAGTTTAAGGCCAAGGGAGAGGTGAATATGGAGTTGGCAGTAGGGCTGGATTTTGATTATTGGAGTAAGGCACAAATACTTTGAAGCTCTTCTCGAGTGAAGCCAAAAGAGGAACAAGGTGAATCTTCCACAGAAGGAACAGCTGAAGCATTGTTGACTTGTGATTGTGAAGCACCATTGGCAGCCGGTGAACTTCACCCTCTCTACTTGAAACCGGGTGGATAACCATGCTTCAAGAAGTATGTTTCCACAATGTGGTTGATCCTTCCACAATGAGTACAAACGCGAGTATCTCCTTTAGAATGTTGAGTCCATTTCCCTTTCTGAGACAGATAACCTTTGCCATTAGAAGGACCTTGAACATGTAATGTAGAGACTGCAGATTCAGTAGGAGAAGCAAGGTTCAATTCTCGTTCTTGTTGAATAACCAGTGAAAACACCTTATTAATGTTAGGTAGAGGATTCATCATCATTATCTGAGATTTGGAGTGGCGAACCACTCATTTAGGCCTTTCAGGAACCTAATCACATAGTCATGTTCATGGTATATCCTGGAAGAATCGACAGCACCACAACAGGGAATGGGACAATAATTTTCCAGTTCATCCCAAAGCATTTTCAGTTATGTAAAGTATTCAGAGACATCAAGAGTACATTGGCGAAAGCGATACAGTTCTTCTTAAATGTCTAAAATGTAGAAAACATCGCTCTGCAAAAATCTAATTTTAAGATTCTTCTGAACGCTAGCTGATGTGTCGATCTAGAGAATTGATGTTGCAATTGAATCAAAGATTGCACATTGAATCCCATATAAAACCATCATCTTGCGGTGAATGCATTGAGCGAATAACAGATCAGAAATAAAAGGTTTGGGAAAAGAGCCATCTACGAACTTCTTTTTTTTTTTTGAAAATCAACGCAAGATGCATAGATCGTGACCAGGTATGGTAATTCTTGTTGTCCAAGAGTGAAGCAACAAGAATCAATGTGGGACTTTCATTTGGATGGAGATAGTAAGGATTTGTAGAATTTGTTGCAAAATCTGAGTAGCTATGGTGATCCATGGGAAGAGTAGAGAGAACACTGAGAAAGAGGATTCAAGATCTAAACGAAGAAGAAGAAAAGAGCACAAGGAAGAAGGTTTCAAAATCTTGAATCAAGGAAGAGAGGCTTGGTCACCAGAGCTATACCATGATAATATCGCAACAATTAGGGATATTGAAGTAAATGCTTTTCATCATTAATCAGTAAAGCGTCTACTTGCAGAGTCTTACACATATTGATACTTAGAGAGGAATTGGAGTTGATACCTTAAACAAATTCCCAAGTTAGGTCTTGTGGAGAAAACTTAATTGGGAGGGGGAGACTCCTCTAAAGTGATCAGCTAAGTTCCACAATAGATATTAGAAATCGACATTGCACCTATAAGATGGTTAAAAAAAATTATTTTTCTTTCAATTTTTTTATGATTCTTTTCCGTATTTATGCAACTTGTTTCATAGACAAACAGAAATATCAGTACAAGAAGATGAAAAAAAACCCACGTTATAGCACATTATAACCTAATTGTTATCTGGAGTACTATTTTTACTATTTAGGAACAAAAATGTAACATCTTTGGGTGTCATGTGATATAGAGCCTTACAATAGGCATCTAAGCAATGATGACAGTGGAAACCAAGCAACCGCCACATCTCGATTATTTTGGGAAATGTGACATCACAAAAAGATCATTGAATAAACAACTCCCAATCACTTGAGATCCATCTCTCTGGCCAAATCATTCGCAGTATTCTCTTCATCTTTCACACTATCTTCATCAGTTGGCTGAGAACAAATATCTAACGCCTGCAAGAACCAGATTCAACAAGTAGAAGTTTTATAGCAACCACAGTATATATATATATATATATATATATATATATATATATATATATATATATATATATAAATGCAGTGATACTTATATCTGCATACATTTAATGGATATGCATCTGTACACTTATGTTATGAAATTCACCTTCACGCTTGGTTCAACTACTGCAGTATCGGAGGCCCTCAACTGCTCTCTAGTTCTTTTCAGGTCCTCCTGGCATGGTAAGCCGGTAATAAGAATTGTATAATTTTCCATATCATGAATTTATTTGTAAATTAATACAATAATTTTCAACAGAGGCATAGAGTATATTAGCAATTTGAGGATTCACAAAACAATGCAATTCATAGAGGAATTACTCATCAGTTGCTGCCAGAGCCTCTATAATTGTGTCTCCGGACTCTAAATGCTGAAACACTCCTCAAATTATTAGTATACACGGGAATCTCAGCCCTTAGTTGAAATTTTCACCCATCTTCGTGACCGTTCCTTGATAGGCAGCAACCCACTAAATACAATTTTATCAATGTAATTGAAATAATCACTAACTCTACATGTGAAACTTATAATGTCAACCGATGATCAAAGATTTATATATTAGAGCATTTGGAGACAGACTAAAAAGTGACTTAAATGTATTAATTCCATAGATGTTGGAACACCCAGTCCCTATCACTACTACTCTCCTAGTCTCTACAGTTACCAGGTGTAAGTTTACGTTACCTTATTTGAGCATGTCCCATTTTTCCACTTCCAACCCAAACTCTATCTCAACCCCTTTACAACTTCCGCCTGTTCGGACCGAGTCCCTTACTACGTGTTCAATATCATTCCATTTCTTTTCATCTTTTGCAAGTCGATCACCATTGAGTGTTTTTGCCAACACTGGAGCCTACTTACTCCTCCTCCTGCCAATGAGGTTATTGTGGACTCTTCTCCACTTGTGTTGGCTCGACCTTATTCTAACTTTCCCATACATAAAGGTATATGTGCCTACTTGTAATCATTCAGCTCACTATGTTATTTCGAGTCATTATCGCATTTTCTTTTTCATTAGTGTTAATTGTGCACAGTACATGTCCAAAATAATTCAAATTGTGGTCATCCCAACAGTCCGTAATAGTGCAATTCCAATTTTGGGTTCCGCTGCTCCACAATCTGGGACTGACAAACAGATATTAACCTCTTGGTATCAAGAGCCGGTATGGGTGACGCTGATTTAATATCGGCTTTAAAGGCCTTCATGGAGCAAATAACAGCCAGACATATTTCATTAGAGAAGATAATGATTGACCTTTCCTTAGCGGTTTGAGAAGACTAAGGGATCAGTAGGAGAGAATATGGAAAAATAGCAAAGAGTGAGTCTATGCTGAAATTACAGGATCAGTAGGAGAGAATACAAGAAAATAGCAGAGTGAGTACTATGCTGAAACTACCTACAATGTGCTTTGGAGCTGCCTTTCATTGATAAAAAGGCCATTTGCTATAGTTTGCATGTGCAAATATCCAATATCCGTGTTTCCCACATTTGAGCTAGGTCTTGATACGCTTTTTGAACCCATGAAATGTCAGGAGGATAATGATTGACCTTTCCTTAGCGGTTCGAGAAGATTAAAGGATCAGTAGGAGAGAATATGGAAAAATAGCAAAGAGTGAGTCTATGCTGAAATTTCAGGATCCTTAAGAGAGAATACAAGAAAATAGCAAAGAGTGAGTACTATGCTGAAACTTCCTGTTATGTGATGGTTTGGTGGAGCTGCCTTTCATTGATAAAATGGCCATTTGCTATAGTTTACCTGTGCAAATATCCAATATCAGTGTTTCCCATATTTGAGCTAGGTCTTGATACGCTTTTTGAACCCATGAAATCTCAGGAGGTTTCTGATGGCAGATGTGGATCAGAAGGTTGTCTGACACTGATCAAGAATGATGATTTCTAAGAAGCTTATCCAAAGTTGGATCATGATGACGAGCTCCAGCTCGAAGAGGGGGCTGGTGATATGGATAAGGATTTGGACTATTTTATCTTTGTAAAATTAGAAGCCTTAAATGTTGCAAAACACAATTCTTATCGATGGTAGACTTTGATTAGGATTCTTTTTAGCGTCTGTAACAATGACAGACTGCTATTGGAATAAATAAGCAAGAAATCAATTTAAGAAAACTTAAGGTTATGTCAAGCAGAACTCTGCTTCTTACTTGCACCATAAACTCGATCCCACACGAAGGCATATAACGAATGCCCAGACTACTTAATTGTTAGACAACCTATTCTGCCCAATTTTTATAAAGTTTCACTCAAATTAATAGTTAATGCATATTTGCTAAGGGATAAAGTGTAGAAGTATTTTCTTCTCTCTAGTGACAAGGTTTTCCCCTTTCCTTTCTCTCTAACGGTAAGTTGAACAAGAAATAGGACAGCTTAAAAAATTAACAAAATTATGTGGAATTGTGCACTGTAAAAAAAGGTAGGATAGTGAATTTAAGTTATACACATTAGAATGAAAATTCAGAGAGAAAATAATAGGAAAAATTCTGTATTTAATATCATGAAACTTGATCAAAGAGGCAGTTACAAAATCAATTTAAGCCGATGAGGCAGCTTCTCTAACTAACTCTTGTGTCTTGAGAGACACGCTGCCCAGCAGCAGCCATTCTAACTAACTCTTATGCCTGGCAAAGCACAGTTCAGCAGTAATAAAGCCATATACTCAAACAGAACATCTCACTGACAAACGAAGATATTATTGATATGTTCATATGTATGTAATATTGAAGTTATTGATATGTTCATATGTATGTAATATCAAAAATTAACAAAATTATGTGGAATTGTGCACTGTAAAAAAAGGTAGGATAGTGAATTTAAGTTATACACATTAGAATGAAAATTCAGAGAGAAAATAATAGGAAAAATTCTGTATTTAATATCATGAAACTTGATCAAAGAGGCAGTTACAAAATCAATTTAAGCCGATGAGGCAGCTTCTCTAACTAACTCTTGTGTCTTGAGAGACACGCTGCCCAGCAGCAGCCATTCTAACTAACTCTTATGCCTGGCAAAGCACAGTTCAGCAGTAATAAAGCCATATACTCAAACAGAACATCTCACTGACAAACGAAGATATTATTGATATGTTCATATGTATGTAATATTGAAGTATCAAAGATTGTATCAAATACAATTCTAGATATGGTCTGAAATTGTTGTAAGGGCAGGTTGGTTTATATACTACTCCTAACAACACACATCATATGTTCTACAAATATTAGACTCTCAACAAGCAAATAATAAGTTTTAATCAAATACTTCAAAAGATAAATGCACATACCATATCATTGAGCTGAGGTTCAACAATTTCTCTTTTTACTTTGCTTTGGAGAATATGGCTGATAAATGAGGCAAAAGATACACTGATCATATGATGCTCAATGATAAGTAAATTTAGCATATAGTTATAAAGTAAAATACCGTTCAACATCAATGTCCATGTCAGAATCCGGATCCCAACGCTCATCTCTATCATCATGATCTTCAACTTCCTGGAATATTGTGAATAGGGAATGAGTTCAAAGGATGATGAAAGTAAAAATATAGTTAGAATAAGTTGGGAAATTCTCAGTACAAATACCATTCAATTCTTCTATTTAATTTTGGTTCCTATCATATATTCTAGAATGAAGGTGGGGCCAGAGAGTTAGTGATGTGTCCATTAGTGTAGCAGAAAAAGTGGGGTATTCTATTAAGGAGGGTGCTTTAGGAGTCAGCCGCGTTGGACCTGAGTATAGTATTTGACAAAATTATTCTTTGAATGGGGTTGTTGGCTCTGGTTTAGAGATAGTTTTCCTGCAAAGTATTTGAGTAATTCCTTTTGCATCGGATTATACAGTTAAATTAATGTTCTTTTTGGAATCCCTGTATATGGTTAGCTTCAGCATAAGGGCATTCTAAAAGAAATTCTTAGGGCCAGTTTGCTTTGCAAGAACATACTATGTTTCTATTTCTTAATTTCAGTTTTAAGTAAAAAAAAAAAATGCTATTTGGTCTTACTTGTCTCCTTGTATTTAAATATCTGCATAAGAATCCGTGAAAACAGATGTTATTTTAAAATAGAAAACGGAGCAAATAAAAACAGAAAATGTTTGCCCGAAATAGGCTCTTAATCTTATGCTGCATGTGTGAAATAAAGATAACAGGGGGAATTTTGGTTAAATAGTTACCTCTCCAAGATCAGAATCAGGAGGCCTTTCCTGAAATTGAACACTGGGAGCATGCTGCAGCTTTGAGAGATTCTCAAGTAGCTTAGATCGGATACTATCAAGTAAAAGTCGAGTATTTTTGTTTTCCATGTTACTTGGGGCAACATGGAGAGTATAGTCTGGGCCGAAATATTCATAATACTCATGCTCTGGCATTTTGTCATCAACTTCTATTCCAAGAGCAACTCCTGTCTTTCTTAACAAATAACACATAAAATTTTATGTGCTTGGATGAAAGTTTATACATAAGAATGACTAAAATTCTAAATAAATAGTAACATGACAAGTCACAATGCATATTGAGAGACTTTACAATATCCCAATTGATGCTTAGACTTCTTGACCATCGTTACTTTTACTGTTTTATATAGAGTTACTTCATGTTTAGCACTTTTTACAATTAACATGAAAGAAGTTGGACCTGTTCGAGGTGGGTGTGAGTTTTTTTTATTTTTGGTTTTAAAAATCAATCGGGAAACCAAAACTTGTTCAGCAAAAATGGAGTTGAGTTGGTCTTTTACTTAATTTTAAAACTGTTTTGCACTATAACTCAATCAAAAAAATAGTTTTACAGTTTATGTTTTTGTTTTAAAACTAAGACATCACCACCAATAATAGCCTACCACTACTCCAACCATAATTCTGACCACCACCACCACTATGACCTCCGTAAACCACCACTCCATCCACCTCTGACCACCACCAGTCACCGCTCCCACCACCCACGACTATAACTCTGACCACTACCTACTACTACTTCTCTGACCACTACTCTAACCACCGGAAAGCACCATACTGATCACCACCATTCTAACCACCACTACCAACTACCTATCTTACCATCGCCGGCCACTCTGACAAGTATTTTTGCTGAAACTACCACTTTTTGCCACTATTATAAAAATGATTATTAAATAAATACATTATATATTAGTATTATATTAATTTAATTATTTTGCAAGTCTAATGATATGAATTTTTGGATTAAGATACATTTATAATAAATATTAAATTTTATGTTTGAAACTGATTTTGGTTTATGAAAATCTCATAACTCAAAACTGAAACTGATTTTGGGTTTTGAATTTTGTACAATTCAAAACAAAAACTAGTTTTGGTTTTTGAAATTTTTAAAACAGAAAACCAGCCAAATGGGGGCCGTGGAAAATATTGAAATTTCAATTTTATAATTCCACTAGATGTTTTAGCACCCTGACCCAAGGTCTCTGGTAGCCCTATAGATAGACCATGCTACCTTTTATTAGTGATCTCATATTAAATAAATGACAAACAATGTATTACCTCATAGCACCAGCAGCGAGCAACATTCCGGATGGTGTAGCCACCACCACCTAGTAGCAAGAGGGGAACATTGAACGATCTCATGTATTTGACACACTCTGCATGACCTCTAATTGAAAGATTAAAACATCCCAACCTGTCTCCTGATAAAGAGTCTGCACCACACTGGAGAACTACTGCACCAGGCTTAAAGAGTTCCATTACTTTGCCGATTAAAGGTTTAAACAACAAATGATAACTCTCATCATCAATACCATCATCAAGTGGAACATTAAGAGAGTAGTATTTCCCCTTTCCATATCCAATATCACGCAAGTCCCCGGTACCAGGAAAATAATCACCAAACTTATGGAAAGACACAGTCATGACTCTATCGGTAGTGTAGAAAGCTTCCTCCACACCATCTCCATGGTGGATATCAATGTCCACGTATAGAACACGCTACAATAAATGAAACATTAGCATTTTAAAATATGAACTGAAACAACAGTATGCCAACACACTTAAGAAGTTCTAAACATTAAAACGACCGCCTCCCAAAACAACTTTCTACCGTTTATGCCCTTGTAGTGTTACTGAATATTCCATAGCGTGCAAATCTAAGCTACAATTCCTAATTATTAACTTGTGTACTTAACGAAAAACAATCCCAAAAAATATTGAAGTATAAAAATACAGGTGATTCCACAAAATGAATATACCTCTAAAGTATGAAGAAAAAATGAAACCAAAAAGAATCCCAACGTTAGACAAACCTGGTGGTTTTTAAGAAGTTCTAAGATTGCAAGGACTATATCATTAACATAGCAAAATCCAGAAGCCTCGCACTTCTTGGCATGATGCAGGCCACCAGCCCAGTTGACAGCAATATCACATTGAGCATGGTTCAACTTGACAGCCCCACCAACTGAACCTCCAGCATAAGTTTGACAGAAAGAGTATAGGCCATCAAAGACAGGACAATCTTCACCAACATTAAAGCGTTTGAGTTGTCTCATATGATCCTGCTGTGTTTCAGGGGTTATGCTTCGAAGAAATGAAACATAATCATCCGCATGAAAACGGCAAAGGTCCCTGTCTCTAGCAGGAAAAGGCTTGTGGACCTGCATGTGCTGAAGCAATCCATAGTGGGCAAGAAGGGCATGTGTCATTCGGATACGATGTGGCTTCATGGGATGACCCTGGCCATAATAATAATTGCCAACCTCTGGATCATAGAAATAGCATACTCTTCTCTTTACCCCGTCAGGTGCGGACGGAAGAGAATTGCCACTGAGATCCATGTGTGAAGCTACTCTGTAATGTTGGTTCTGCTTGTCAATTTTCAATCATCCTGAAAAAGAACAATTTAGAAAGAGTGAAATAGAGCAGAAGTATTAATGAAATGACTGTCATTAATTACTCATTTACTAAATAAAAGATAAAAGATGTGTTTCCAGACTAGGTTGACGCCAAGGAGTCCCTATAACCGGCACCATACCTATGAATTCACGATGAATACAAACCCTAAGAAAACAAGAACCAACGGGAATTATTTAAAGAGTGAAATGGCCTGGAAGTATGGATGAAATGAGTGTCATTAATTTTCTAAATAAAAGATAGAAGACGTGTTTCTAAATAATTTTCTATACAAACCCTAACAACGTGTATACAAAGGGTATAGAAAAACTACATCAATGTAGTGGCATAACAACAAACCTATGAGAATACAAACCCTAACAAAGTGTATACAGCAGCCATAAATAAAAACAAGAGAAAATGTCGATTGGTAAACAAACTAGTGAGCTGATGAAGTGAGAGAAGAATACAGATTTCGCAAAAGTTTCCTGCGCACGAAACAAACATTGCAGAGCGAGAGATGCAGTTGCTTCTTGGTTATCTTTTAACACAATAATGACCTATTCTCTCTCATTTTCTTTAACCATTTTCACTCTCAATTTTAACCCAACAAAAATAAAAACTAATTTTAGTCTTAAAAATATTTGTCTAATGGCTTAAATACTACTCACATCATTATGGTTTAGGATCAAATCAGTCCTACTTTACTTTTTAGGGTTAAATAGGTTATTAATTAATCAGAAATGCTAGCAACACTCTCTTTTGAACACTCTCTCAAACACTCATTTTTTTATTGGTTGAAACATGTGTGGGTCCTACTACATTATGTGGGACCTATTTTCAAAATGAGGGGCCCACACATGTTTCAACCAATAAGAAAATGAGTGCTTGAGAGAGTGTTCAAAAGAGAGTGTTGCTAGCACTCCTCTTAATTAATTCCTATAAATATAGTCATTTTTACTTTTGATTATTATAAAAAAAATTCAAAGATTAGTCCCTATAAAATTTTTCATCTACAAAATTAGTCTCCCACGTTAACTCTCACTAACATATTGATAACGTGTTGTCAGGTAGAATTAATAATAATTTTGGCCTATAATTTTGGCATATAATTTGGACTAGAATTTGGTTCATAATTTTGGCCTTTAATTTGATGATAGTTGACAGTAAAACCAGCCAATCAAATTCACGATAGTTTTGGCCTATAATTATGAACTATAAGTTTGGCCTATAATTTGATGATAGTTTTGGCATAACTATTGAAATATACCCTATAATTATGGCACATCACAGTTGAAGCATAACCTATAATCATGACAGTTGACAATGAAACCATAATTTGATACACCATAAGTTCAAACACCGTAATTTGATACGCCATAATAACATAATTTCATACACCAAAATAACATAATTTGATACACCAAAAAACTTGAAATGCAATAAATTCAAAGTAGTACATTTCCAAAATAGTACAAAATATGAATCAAAATATCATCCCATGAAACTTGAAACTTGAAAATCATTGACTCAAGCCCTTCTCAATGGCATCCCATGATTTAGTTCCATTTCCTCTAGAGTTGGAGACATTCTTTGCAAAACTAGCATCAACACTTATTGGTTCAATGTTCATAGCATCATCATCATTTAACAAAGTTGCCAATGTGTTAAGGTCTATACCACAATACTTTGCCATTGCCTCATCTGAACTCATAGCAGGTTGTTATGAACTTGGAACACTCTATGAAGCTTTAGCTGATTGAGCAGGTTGTTGTGAACTTGGAACATTCTGAGAAGGATTGGCCGACTGAGCGGGTTGTTGTGAACGTTGCAGGAGTTAACATGGGCATCCACTCTAATCATATGTGTCACTGGCCTGGGTAGTGGGCCTTTTACCTCAAAATATCCTTCCCACCAAATAGAAAAGTCCAGCACAATAGATATATCAATAGCATATTTATTTCAGTTTTGTTAAAATACAGTATGTTCATGTTGATGCAGTACAAGTGCTAAACTAAGAAAATCATTGCCTTAATAATAGTTTCAACAAGCCAACAAATCATAAGTTTTCTCAATCTATGATAAGAAACTTCTTTTGACTATCTAGGAAAAGAAGTTAATAAACCCTAATATCTTTCTCTAAAAATCTAAACAAACAGAGTAAGTTTGTGTTTACAACTTGTATCTTCCTTATAACTGCAAGAGTTACGTAAATATATATTTTCTTTGGTTTCGTTGAAACACAAATTAAGTAATAAAAGTGATTCAAGCATATTGTATAATTTTTTCCAAATCCAAGATAGAGATGTTTAAATGAAAAACATGGGTGTGTGTCTGAATTATGATGATGAGCACAATATTCCGAAGAAAGAAAACTATCTTTTTCTGTCATAATAATTGTCTTACTCCAGAAATTGTTGTAGTATGCAATCTTTAAGTTGTGGGTAGGGGTGAAAATAGGTTGGGCCGAGTTAGGCGTTGTTAAGCCTGCTAAAAAATCAAAGCTTAAGTCTAACATGTAGCCTATCAAAGGCTTGTATTTCAACCTAAGTCTGGTCTCTTAGAAGGTCTACTTAGCTTATTAGCCTACTTAAAAGTCTATATCAGTTAAACATATGTAAATAAGAAATTCAACTAATACTTCAATAGACTAGAGAATTAAAAGTACAATGAATTTACATTGGAGCATAAGTATTATGAGATTATTTCTTTTGGATAACTTATGAATTATTCAAAAGGTTTTTTTTCAACTTATTTTCACAAGTTCTTTAAGATCACTGAACTTTATTTTTGTATTTTAATATAAAGTACAAAATATAATATAAAAATAATAAATTTATTCATATTTATTAAAATAGTTTGGCCTGATAAATTTAAAAAGTTTTTTTATAGCATGTGACCTATTATATTTAGCTAAATAAGCTTATAAAAATGCCAGACCTTTTCTACTTCAAATAAAAGTTTGGCATGTACCGTAGGTTGAGTTGTCAAAATGGGCTAGCCCATATGGGTCGGGCCGCTAGGCCCGAAAAATCATAAGGTTTGGGCCTTAAAACTAGAGCCCAAATTTTTTAAGACATTTTTAGCCCAGCCCTGAAAAACCCGCTACCCATTAGGGCTAGCCCATATGGGTCGTGGGTAGTCCATCAGGCCCGCATAATTATAAATTTTAAAAATATATATTAATATTTATATTATCTTATTCGAAAATAGCATATTGGTTTTTCTCACTTCACTAAATTTTATCTCTATTTTATTCAATCTTTCTTTTTTAAATATTATACATTAATATAATCAATATTTTTTCATCATATTTTATTAGTTTTTCTCTTATAATAAATATTCAAGTATTATTTATACAATTTAGATATATATTGTATTTAGAAACACATTATAGTATTTATAAGTGATAATATAGTACTTAAAAATATATTATATTTAAAATAACATAATTTTTATTTTTATTTATAATAAATATTATGGAGTTTTTATTTTAATTTTTTAATTAAAAAAAATCTGTTTAGGACCAGGTAGCCCGAAGTTCATCTAGGACCGGGCTCGAGTAGTAAATCTCGAACTCATATTATACAGGACCTTATTGGCCCAGCCTTAAAAAGCCATACCCGCTAGGGCCGGCCCGTTTAGAACCGGGTAGTCCATATTGACAACTCTAATTGTAGACCCATGTTAATTGATTTGACATATTGTCACCCCTTAACTGTGGTGATGAAATTGAAGAGTATGATTCATATGCTGAATCATCAAATTTTTCCTCATTTTTAAACTGTTTCTAAGTTCACACTTCTATCAGAAGCAAATGGAGAAAGTATTTTTTATCACTCTATCAGTCATGTCTCTAAAATATAAAAAGAAGGGTTAAATATGTTTTTGGTCCCTATAAATATCTCAATTTTGACTTTTAGTCCCTATAAAAAATATATTAACTTTTAGTCCCTAGAAAATTACTTTTACACTCACTTTTAGTCCCTCTACAAAGACTAAAACTGAGTGCAAAAGTAATTTTGTAGAAACTAAAAATCAATATTTTTTTTTATAGAGACTCTAACTTTACTTCTAGACTTGAACTCTAACTTTACTTCTAGACTTGCGTGCATTTGCTTAACACATTATCCAGCTTTGGGATGCAAGTGAACCATACCATCCATCATGGTCACTTTCTCATTCTTTCATAATTAAACAACATTGAATAAAAATCTTTTCTGTAACAATAAATATGGAATCTATATATAATACATTTGTTTGATCCATCGATATGCTCTTCAAATCCAATGCTACTCTATGATCTCACACAATCAAAATTTATGGTGCACGTAATTGTATTCCACCACATTCTCGCCCGTACCTTTTAAGCATTGGATTCATCAACGAGAAATATACCTACTGAATGTCATTTTAAGCTTACTCAGCAACACTTCCATTGACATCTGAAAACGACACCTCCCTTGCGCTGTAAGTATATTTGTCACCCATCGTTAAGAATCTAAATATTCAATCTCAAGTAGCTTCAAGGATTCTGGACCAATAAGAAACACACGCCTAGTGGTTTGATATCTGAAAACAACCACTCCTTTATAAGCTGTCCTAGGCACACCATCCTGGAAGTCAACAAATGCAATGGAAAAAGAGGACAATTAGATCTACCCACAAGATGGATCAAGCAATTTTATAATATTCTATCATAAATCATGTCTAATGATAAATTTTTAAATGTCTTAATCTCCCCTACAGGCCACACAATTTATAAGTGTCCTCAAATATAAGCTCAGGCATGTCGCTGCATTTTTTAAGCACCATCCTAACTATGGGCTAAACATCAATGCTAAGAGATGATCTCCTCATGAAGATAAGCTTAACCATCATAACATGCCTGATTTCTGACGTTCAGGGATTCTTGTAGCCTCTCAACACATTTAACCTAGCTTTTTGTTTCAAATTTCGTTCAAGGCTCAGAACATGACTGCATCTAAAACTCATCCAATCAGACTTTACATTGAGTAGCATGGCCTTTTAGAAGTTTAGAACAAAAATAGTAGAAATACCTTCCACTCTTGAAATACACCGAATTGCTGAGCAATGTTTTCAAAGTCCCACTGATCATTATACTTAATACGCACATCACCTGCTATGTTGTGTGCCTTTTGAACAATGTCTGCTCCAGAGACAGGTTTAGCTTTTTTAATGTAGTTGGCGAAGTGTATATTATATTTGTCCTGAAAATGCAAAACAAAATTCACATACCACAGAAGCATTTCACTATAAACATAACAAAATTACAATGCACCATCTCACCTCTAACAAATAGCTCAAGTCCATTGATTTCCAGTTGACCTTCAAACAATCAGCGGTAATATAACATCATTCTAATATAAGAAACATATTTAACTGCATATTTTATAAAAGCAAGATAGCTACCTGGACCTCATTCAGCCTGATTGGCTCAAGATATTGCTTAAAAAACTGTCCCAGACTAGAACCCTGTAAAAATTTAAGTACTTTCAGAAGGCCATTAAAAATACTCATACACTGGGAATTGAGAGTTGAAATGAGATCTACTTGATGCTGCTTTAGAAAGCCTTTATACACATGTGCAAGTAAATATGAAGCATATCACCCAGCACAAAAGTATTTAAGCTTTTAATGGACTAAAAAATATTCTTAAAATTTGAGTTTTGTAGGGTACGTGCCTGCAAAGTTCCTACCCACATAACCATGTAATACAAAAGATCAGACTTAAAAGTACAATAAAAGACTTACATGTTCTCCAAAATTATATGTTCTGCATACTTCAGGTCTGATAAATTGTCGTCCTTTGTGATTCTCTTTTAATCTCAACCAATCATCCCAGTAGGTGAAGTTTTGTCAAAGAAAAATTCAAATAGATAGATAATATTACTGCAACAAAACAAAGTAGAATTCTGCATACAGAAATCATTTTAAGAACCGTATTGGCTTAAATTTAAAACTCTGAATGGTTAGTACTCCTTCTTGGGGTATATTAGTACCAGCAGTTCCTAAATTGGAATTCTTCCTCGTAAAGAAATGTCTCAGACACAAACAAGAATGGTTACAAAAGAGTAAAAAATAAGGATATGCCTTTGGCCATTTTGGTGACAGTTCATCCCATGTAGATCTAGCCAGCATCCATCCTAGTCCAGGAAAGAAGTCCGAGCGATAAAGTTCATCTGCAGAATAGATCATTCAAAATTTATAATCGTGGGCTGTTAGAACAAAACTGTGTAGGGAATTTGAAAATTGTAAGACTGTAGGAAGTATATTTATGAGATAGACAACAATAAGGAAAGCAATGATCCCAGTAGGAAGTCTACCTATGAGATAGACAGCAGTAAGGAAAGCAGTGGTCCCAGTAGGTTACGGTTAAGGGAAGGGAAGCAAAGCTTACCAAGCTCAATCCTAACTCAGCAATGTGTCTATGTTTAAGTTCCACCACTTTATTTGGGTGATGAGTGTGAGTAGTGAGAACCATGTATGATACCTAAATCAGTAAGGTACTAGATGAAAGGCCTAAATTGACCATATGTTGCGAATCCTAAATAGCATCGCATAGCACCAACCCCTTAAAATGCAATAGCGGATAGCGGGAATAGCCATTTGCAAAGACAAAATCAGTGTACATAAATGCTCAAATATAAAAAATACACAAATGGGAACATAACAGAACTAAAAATAGGAAGAACAAAATGATTGTTTATAAGCAAGAACTTAACAGAATGAAGAATAGAACACTACCCTTAAAAGGATTTGAATTCACATTGATACCCTTTAAAAAAAGGATTAAAAATAAGAATTGAGAATAATAGGGGACATAATAGTGGTTTGGGGCGGCAACTAGTGGCCACAACAACCGCTATTGCTGACAACTGCTCACATGTCAAAGGCACTGAGTAGAATCCTACAAGTGCTATGCTATTCCGTTATAATGCACTATAGGGGTGCTATTAACAACATAGAATTCACCTCCCCAATCAGCTTGGAGAGATTTTGAAGGGTAGCCAAATAGTAATTCATCCTTCGCTTTAAATTGTTTAAAAATAATAAAGGGATCAGATATGGATTCCAAAAGATAAGTCCAGGTAAAACGAGACTACGCATCATCAAATGTAAGGTCACTGAAAACTAATTCAAGTTGATAGCAATAAGTGGTGGGTGATGATGATGGTGAGTGAAGTTTGAGCTTTAGCCAGGCAACAAGCAGTACAAAAGCAGAGACATCTTTATTGCAAATGGGAATCTTACAATGATTTCATACAAGTTTTATGTAATGATTATTAGGGTGACCCAACAGAAAATGCCAAATGTATTGGGAATCACAATGTAAGGGAGGGGGAATAGTAGGTTACATAATTGACAATAAAAATAGAAAAGCTAGCAGTAGGCAGGGTAGAAGCTAGTCTCTTGGCTGAGATGCTAGGAAATTCAGAGGCCAACAAAACCGACTTGTTTGGTAGTTCCATGAGATTTAACATCACACAGGTTAGCATGAAATTCAAAATAAATTGAGTTATCCCTAGCAAATTGACTAATACTGATAAGATTTTTGATAATGATGGAAATATGAAAGAGAATATGAAGAACGGTAGATAGTTGCGGATTGTGATGGGAAAGAGAAGAGCTCGAACCAAAGGAATGAATTTGCAAACCTTGGCCATCTCCTATGAAGTCTGATTTGGACCTTTTCAAAGGGAGTTAACTGATTGAAACTCACCACTTTACTAAAGTTAAAAAGAAAAAGAAAAAAAAGCACCAACACCAACACAAAAAATACAACCACGAGCCCCCCTCAATTTTCTATTGTAAGAGTTCCACATTAGATGAGATATAGCGTGGACATATATTTATAAGTGAACGTAGTGTTAAGAGTCCCACATCGAACAAGATATGGTCTAAACATGTGCTTATAAGTAGGGGCAATCCCCACCTTACAAGCTGGTTTTGTAAAGTTGAGTTAGGCTCAACTCACACATTCTAAGATGGTATCAGAGCCCCGTTTAAGATCCGTTGGGCCACCCACCATTTAGTTCCACGCTCCAGACGTTCAATCCTGGACGTGAGAGGAGTTGTTAAGAGTCTCACATCGGACAATATATGGCCTGAATATGTGCTTATAAGTGGGGGTAATCCTCACTTTACAAGCCGGTTTTGTAGGGTTGAGTTAGGCCCAACTCACACATTCTAAGATGTAGTACTTACGTTACCAAGGCCTTTTTATAAGGTTGAGTTAGAACTCACACATTCTAAGATGTAGTCCTTACGTTACAAGGCATTTTTATAAGGTTGAGTTATGCCCAATCCAAAATCTAACATAGTATCAGAAGCTCTTGAGAGGCAACTTTGTTGGTAGGGTAGTAGGAGCGCACTCTACCCATATCAACCTGGAGTTAGCAGGATCTAGATTGAAGTAGTTGATTAGAGCTACATAGCAAGATTGTCATGCATCATCATATGTTTGATGATTGATTATTATGTCTGGTGATGGTGTATATAAGTTACAGTCCCACTCATTTTATCTTATAAGTATGATGACTCATTTTATCTTTACGGGTAAATGATGAAGTTACTAAAGCACATGCTGAGGAATGATCAGCATGCCACAATAGGTAAAGTTAACTATCTCATGCCGATGTTATGTAGCTGACTTGGATTAATTAATTGAGATTATACGATTGACTTTGATATTATGTGACATCAACATTAGATTTTATTATGCTTAGTTATTAGTAATTTCTACAATTTGTTTTGTGACTTCTTTATGTTAAAAGTTATGAATTTGACTGCATTTTACCAGGTTTTATTTTAACCTAACTGTTTTAAAAGTTTTTTGGGGTAAAGGGTGTCACAAGAAGTATCTTATTTAGTGATAGATAATCCATATAACTATATAAGAGTTGTATCTGTGTTCAGATTTGTTTATGATTTTATTTGCATATCTGTCGATTACTTGAATTCCTTATTTATGTAGCTGTTCATCTACAATTGATTTTAGCTGAAGTTATCCCAAACCAATTTAGCAAACAATTTGGCGATCACAAGTCATACAGAAACAACTGATTGAACTTACATGGATCATGTACAAACTGCTTCTGTCCATTGTCATTCCATGATGAAACAGCCATAATGGACCTAGAACGGATAATGCTAAATTATAAACAGAGATCTCAAAATCTTAAAAAACATGTTGAGTGAATCAGAAAGAAAGAAAGAAAAAACAGCATTCCTCTTCTTGAACACATACTTATCCTTGTCAAGGAGAGTTGCCATAGCTTCAAAGTAATCAAAGAAATCAGGCGCTATTTCCATGTCATCTGAGATTGGATAAAGATGTTCTATCAGATTTCATATATTTCCAGCAGGGAGAGGAGGATAAAAATGCATAATGTTAAATAGCCCATTTCACCTTCAAGAATGATAACTCGGCTGAAGTTATGCTTGTAGAACAGTTGACCTAGAGCCCACTTGTAATGACCTGAAAAGGTATCAATTGACCCATCTTGAGGAATATTCTTTTCAAATAGAGAACACAAAACATCAAGTGATGAAAATACCTACGTGCAATCTTGTAGTACGCAATTAACTCTCCTGGCCTTTCAGTTTGAACCGATTCAAAATCTAAGTGCTGCAACAATAATTATCAGTTCAAAGAGACTGCTTTCTCATTGTCAAACAAAGCTATGTACCTTTGTTGGAGGAACCATATAATTTCCCCAATTATTTATTTTCGACATTTAGTCTTTTTTAATTATAATAATATTCTCCTAGAATATTTCTCTTCAATACGAAGTTGTAATCTCCCTATTTATACCAGCTATGGCCGAAGAATAAAATATAACAGTATTTCCCTATTTACTGATAACCTTAGTAACCATTAGTAAAAAATTATTGATAACAAAATGATTTTATCGAAATCTAAATATAGGCTTTAACAACTCTGATCACAGTGATAAGTACCCGAGAACTTGAGAAAATCTCTTAAAAGTTAGTTATCAGATGGAATCTTAGAAATTGAGTTGGGGCAAAGCTAACTGAACTTTATAAATTTGAGTTGTAAGGTGAGGTCTTCCCAAGTTTTATAAACACTACACAATTCATATCTCAGGACCAATGTGGGACTAAATTCATCCCTTTACACTCAACACAGTGACGGTGTTGGAAGCTACAACGAAAGCAGCTAAAATGCCGTAATTATGCGGCTAGGGGAGGACCGCAATGAAGGCGGAATTTGCAACACACACCCTCACAATTCTGAATATTCAATGCAGAAACATTTTGAGAAATGTCAACTATCTCTTTCTCTCAAATCTAAATGGAATCAGAGCCACCCATCATTTATGTATATGCACCAAGCCTAATAGTGTTAGGTGTGAGGGGGTGTATTGGAAAAAAAAATAATCAAATAGAATAGAGATAATTCCTAAAGTGAGTTAAGAAAAGAGTGACACCCATCACCTTACAAGTCAGTTTTGTAAGAATGAATTAGGCCCAATACAAAACAAAATATGGTATCAGAGCAAGTACATTTTTCAATTTCTCTCCAAGACAAATATGTTTGATTCTAATGATATTAACTCAGCAAGTCCATTCAAGATATAGTCTCCTGATTTACCCTTCAAAGAATATTTGTAACCGTTAGCTAAACTATGGTATTCAGTTAGTGTTTGTGCCACCTGTTAGGATAGCTTGTGAGGGAAGCTTCAGCTTGTAATAGTCCCTTGCATGACAAGCTACAGTTTGTAAAAGTTTGTAAGCAGTACCCAACTCAGACGCTGGTGTAGTTAAATCTTAGTGTGTGCAGGTTAGGATCAGCAATATGTAGCTGACAAACCTCCTAGTAACTAACTCAAGATTCAGAATATTCAATACAGAAACATTTTTGAGAAATGCCAACTATCTCTTTCCCTCAAATTTAATAGTGGGCACTGAACAGTTGTGCACTGACTTCAAGAAAATCATCAAAAGATGAGAACATGAAATGGAGAATCAAATGGCATAAACTAACTTGAATTTTGAAACAATAGCATACCAAGGTGACAGCATGATATGAGAAAAGAGCACTTCATAAATAAATAATGAAAAGAAACAAGAAGCAAAGGAATCGTGAATCTTGGAAAAGGAAAGCCATAAAATCAGTAAGACCAAAAAGAAGAAAAAATCTAATGGTGAGGAGAAATATATGATTGGGAAACGAGAAAACACAACCCCTTGACTTTGTGGATCAATATTCAGAAATCAAAAGCATAATGAAGTTGCAAAGATGGAGAATACAAACTATAGTAGTGTAAAAGAAAAACAAGGGGAATCAAAAATTGAGTAAAAAAAGAATAGGGACCCATCAATGGCGATGAAAATTGCGACAAGAAGAAAAGAAAGCTGAGAATAGGAGTAATTAATTCTAGAGGGAAACGAGGAAAGAAACCCTTGTTTTGGGTTGCACAAAAATAGAAGTGAAAGGCAAATGATGACCGTGGAGGTTAAGGTTTTATCCAACAATGCAGCAAGGGGATTCAGCAAAAGCCAATATAATAGTTCAAGGCATTATCCAACAATGCAATGATCAAATCACATCATATACAGCAGGTTTTGTGAGATCGAGTCATGCCCAACTACAATTCTAAGATGGTTCTAAGATGGTATCAGAGCCTCGTTCAAAATCCGTTGGATAACCTACTATCAAGTTTCCACTATCGGGTCACCCACCATTTTATTTCCACGCACTAAGGCCAATGTATTAGCTGTGAGGGGTGTATTAGGAATCTCAAATCAAACAATATATGGCCTGAATTTATGTTTATATTTGAGGGAAATCCTTACCTCACAAGACGGTTTATTAGGTGAGGATTGCCGCCACTTATATACATATATTCAGGCTATATATTTCAAACTGTGTTCTCTGAATATGAATTCAAAATTACTGATAGTTATTTTCAACTACTGATAGTTGTGTTTTCTGAATATGAATTCAAAATTACTGATACTTATTGAGGCTGCTGCATATCAAATATATCTTCAACTACTGATAGTTGTGTTGTCTGAATTCTATTGAGAACAAAATTAGGTGTTAAGTGATACTAAAAGAATACACGAGCTGCATTGCTCAAATAGTCAAATTCAATAACATGTACAGAAAAAAATATACTATAACAATGGTGTCCCTTCTGTTTTCATATTTTCAATTACAGGACAAAAAAATAAGAGAAATTGCGCATCTTGCTATCTCATATTTTTATTTATTTATAGCATAATTTCAATCAATGAAGGAGCTAATTGGCAATCATATTAATTTACAGTTTAGTGCAATCATCATGATTACAGCTGAGTATAAATTTACACATTTCGGAGTAAACACAAAAGACAAGTAACAGCCTTTGAAAGTATGTGAATACAAATAATCTGAGCTGATTCTCAAAGTACAGCACATTTATATAAATGTATATACCTGCATATAAGATAGCTCATCATAGCTCAAAGCCTTACTTTTGACGTCTGAATTTGATCCATCCTGAATAATAAAAAGTGATTACCGTCAGCTGTTTGTGTCGTATTTGCATTAGCAAAATAATGACAATGTCTCAGTCATTTGAGAGAGACACCAGAAACTCCTAAAAGTGAAGACAAAAAATACCTGAGATACAAATAAAGGAAATCTTGACGAAATGCCCCTTTGGTATCTAAAAAGTACATAGATCATGTATGAAATGGACAAATAAACTGTTGTATAATCAATTATAAAATACAAGTAACCAAAATAGGTTGTGATGAAGCATACTTCAACACAGAATTGATAGTCCTCTCCAGGTAATCAGCACGATTACATGCCATGATTACAACAGCTGCCACTGGAACCTAAAAAGTTCAGCATGGAGAATCACACAAAGCCTAGATGAGAAATAGAAGATTCAGTAAACAGACAACTCTCAGGCTAACCTGCACTTTATCGATCAGTCTTCTTACTTCTTTTCCTGAAATGTTTATTTATAAAATGGTAAATTTCAGGATACCCTTTAGACCAAAAATTCAATTTGAGATTGTTCACAACATACTTTTGATATGATGAACCACAATAAGTTAATATGGAACTAACAATACAAAGTGCACATTATGTACGATGCATGGTTTGGACCACGTGTTTCATTCATGTTCCTAGTGTTTTTGCCCCTACTCCGGCTCCACTTGTATCTATTGATTTGCCTATTTCCATGCGCAAAGGTAAGCACACAGCTACTAACCATGATCCTATTTATAATTTCTTGTCATACTAATGTTTATCTCCCACCTATTGTGCTTTTTTTGCACTTTCATTTATGTCTATTTCTAAGACTATTCATGAAGCAACATTCCATCCAGTGTGGAATTAGGCCATAACTGATGATATGTCAGCTTTAGAAGTTAACTTTTAGAAGCTAACTGTACTTGGGAACTTGTTACACTTCCTTTTGGAAAATTTGTTGTTGGTTGTAGGTGGGTATTTAATGTTAAGGTTGGCCCTAATGGAAAGGTAGATCAAAAGAAAGTTCGTCTAGTAGAAAAGGGGAATGCAAGTCTATGGTCAAGATTATAGTGATATGTTTTCTCGAGTTGCGAAAATGGCATATGTTCGCCTCTTTGCAATGGCTGCCACGAAACACGCACTTACTTCAGTTAATATCAAGAATGCCTACTTCAGTTAATATCAAGAATGCCTTTTTGCTTGGCGACATGGAGCAGGTGATTTATACGGAGCAACCTCCTGAATTAGTTGCTCAGGTGTAGTGTAAATGTAAATTTCATAAGTCTATGTATGGCTTGAAACAATCACCTCGGACAGTTTGGAAGATTTAGTAAAGTCCTGAAAGTGAGTTATGATGATCATGAGGATATCAAGACTTTAAAACAACATCTATTTAGAAATTTCAGACTAAGGATTTGGGTTCTCTTCATTATTTTCTTGGAAATGAAGTAGCTTAATCAAAGTGAGATATTGTTATCTCTGAAAGGAAGAATGCTCTTGATATCTTGGAAGAGAGAGATCTTACAGGTTGAAAACCAATGGATACTCCTATACCTTAATATAATATAAACTTCCTCCTCATCGGGGGGAGCCATATTCCAGACCCTGATAGATACTGAAGACTTGTGCAATGTCATACTTTTGATTATTGAATCAACTGGTTACAACTAACTGCAACTGTTACCTTATACAGTAACTAGTTGACCTGCTGTAGAAGGTTTTGATTACACTCAAGCTGACAGTTGTCAGTCAGTCTTGAGACTAGAACAAGTTCCAAATTATCCTTTGCTAACTCTCCCTCTAAAATGCAAAAATTGATTTTCTCAACATGGCTAGAGCCAACATATCTTTACAGCAAGTGTAGTAAGTCAGTTCCTTAACTCTCCTTGTAACAGTCATTGAAATGCATTTATTCGAAATCTTAAGTACATCTAAGTATCACCTGGAAAGGAGTTTGTTTTTACTTATAGAGAACACTAATATCATTACATATTCAGATGTTGAGTGAGCAGGAGTTACATGTTATAAATGGTTCATCTGGGCGATTGTGTTTTCATTTGAGGAAATTTGATTACATGGAAGAGCAAAAAGCAAATTGTTGTTGCCCGTTCAAGTACAAATGAGTACCGAACTAGGGTTTAGGGTTTGATTACATGTGAGCTTTAGTGGTTGGACCATTTACGGCAAGAACTTTTTTTGTGAAATTAGCTCAATGAAACTTGTGTGCGATAAGCAATTAGCCTTGCACCTTTCCTCCAACCCAATTTTTCACGAGAGGACAAAATATATAGAAGTTGATTGTTGCTTTCTTAGAGAAAAAATTCACACCAAAGTCATCAGAACTTCTTTTTTCAATTACAAGGATCAACTTGCTAATATATTTACTAAATCTCTATGAAGTCCTCGAATAACGTACATATGTGACAAGATGGATGCATATGATGTAAATGCACCACCTTGAGGGGGAGCGTTGAGATACTAAAAATATAATAAGTATCGGTTATGATATTGTGTTATTATGTGTTGATTATATCTTTCTTTTCTTAGTTGATTCTTTCCCTAATTATTAGGATTGACTGGGATACTTGTGTGAGTGTACATATGTACATTCCTCCCACATAATAGAATCAGATTTTCGGTCTCAAGTTACATCATATTCTACCTTTTCTAATCTCACCCTAACTATTCCAGCTAATCAACTAATTGGGCAAAAGATTCATCATAGTTAGGGTTCTAACATAATCATGTCAACAAGACCACAACCACCTCTAGTTTGTGTAGTGTATTCACATGTTTAAAGCATTTCAAGTCCATGTTCTATCGGTAAACAAATTTTATTTCCATACTGCACAGATGCACTGCTTGTCTAATACATATGTGATATACCATCGCACTGAAATATCCTATCCTGTAAATTTTAAATTTAAAATGTCAAAAAGGAGGGAGGAAAACTCTTAGAAATGTTTAAGGATTCAACCTAAACTGACAGTTTAAGGAATAAGCATCAATACTTGCCTTCTTTATTCATGCAATGGCATTTATTTAGAGGAAAAAACCTGACTATTTACATCAATGAAATATGAGATATAAAAAACAAATATTAGAATTCAGTACTTACAATTTGTTTGTAATTGACCTTTCCTTTTTTGGTGTAGTAAAAATTAGAGATTTAAATATTCCACAATAGAAGTGCCATTGTTAGATTGCCATGGAACAACAAAATGCTCCAACTCACTCTGATATCACTTTTATACAAAGTAATGTTGTATAGCAACTCAATATGCAAATATATCATGCTACAAGAATATATTTCATCATTGTTTTGAGTAAGCCAAGGGTCTAAGTCATCATCGCATCACTTACTCAAAACTAACTGAAATGCCGATGACCAATTAATTACCAATTTAATTGCAACCTCGACACCCAATGTAAAACCTATTCACATCTCTATGACATGGATCAAAGTGCAAGCTACATAGAAGAAGTGAAGAAACCAATACCCCTTCACCCAGAACAAAAGAGAGAGACCTTATTAATGATTATAACATACTTTCAAGATCTTGAACAAGAGACTTCATTTGCCCACATTCTTGGTCTCGACGCTTCCTTTCTTCTGAAAGAATCCAAGACAAAACACACTTTAAGCAACAAAATGTTACAAGCAAAGAAGGCAAAAGATTAAATAAATCAAAATGGCACTTGCTAAAGAGCATGGGCCCACATACTCGACTATTTACCCTATTTAAACAATAACAATATTTTTTATGAAAAGGGCACAAGTGCCCTCTAAAAATTTGGGTTGACTCTGACTCTACCTAGAAAAAAAAATGACTTGTAAGGGGAGGAGTGCCTATCACTTATGACCACTATTTAAACCTATTACAATATTAGATGTGAGATATGTAACTCTAGTATCTTCTAGTAGCTTCCTCTCCTTTTTGTTGCCTTGTCAGCATAACTAACCAAAAGCTAGTAATGATCAAGTGTAGGTTATGCAACTCAAGGTGTAGGAATAGGCTAGATATATAAGCTCAAAGGAATGAAACAAATTTCTCTCACTTTACATGGTATCATATAGCCTTTAGATCTATGGAAAACGAATCTCCCCCAACTACACCACCACCTTCAGCATTGTGTGTTACTCCGTTGTAATCAATGGCGTTCTCCACCGCCTCAGGCGTTCTCCACCACCACCACGACCACGACCATGTCAAACTCCACTATAGCCAGAGAAAGTGGGCTTTGAGGCATGGTGGTCACGGGGGACGTGGCAGTGGCAGGTTGAGCAATATGCAATGTCATGTTTGCTTCAAGTTTGGTCATAATGTTGCCATGAGATACCATCCCTTCAACCAACATTATCAAGCATATTTCCCTCTGACTTGCAAAGTTAAATGAGTCTTTAGCCTCCTTATGCAAACTCATATGCACCTAATGGTCTTTCATATGGATTTCCCAACACATGACCTCGACTCCAACCTCCCCCTCGACCTCACCATGCCTGAATTTTAGCCTACACCTAGTGCTATGATCACCAATACTCCTTCCATCCCCAATCCGTTTTTGGTTCCCTGACTCTGGTGCAACATATCATGTTATCATAAGCTCCCAAAACATATCCCTTTAGTTTTGCACAACTTATTTAATGTTCCTTCCATTACCAAAAATAATACCATTGTTAGCAAACTTGCCGAAGATTTTGTTTTTATTCTAATCCTTGTGTTGTTATTTCTTAGAGGCCACTGATGGTATCTTGTAAGCAGGTTCAAGAGGACCAGATGGCCTCTATGAGTTTCCAAGTCTTCCATTGCAATCTTCAACAAGTCTTGCCTCTTGTTTAGTTTCACACAAGACCAATAAGTCTCTTGTTTCTAACTTTGATAGTAATTAAAAATAAAGATTTAGGCAAACCTTGTAGGGCGACAATGCGTCCTTGCTGCGAGCTAACCTGATCGATGAGCGATTGCATTTGAGTTGTACAGTGATTTTCAGCTTCAATCTGTGAAATAAAAAAATAAAATAATATAAGAAAAATGGAATATAATAAATAGAAAAATAAGATTGAAAGTGGTGGTGTTGAGTTACAGAAGCAGCAAGGCGATCAGCATATTGTGATTGTGTTGTGAAAAGTCTCATCTGAAAAAGTTAGAAGGAGATGGATGATGTTACTTACAATAATCTGAATGAATTAGGGTTAAGAGGAGAAAAGGAGACGATACCTTACCTGGATGTAGATGAAGATGACCGCAGCAACTAAGAGAAGTAACCGAAAATCACACCAAAATTTCGCCATTTGATTTCCAACTCTCCAACAATGGATCTGTCAGGATGGATCGTCTACAGTTGACTATCCTCAACTATTCCCAGCCGTTGGATTAATTTAAATACTGTCACTGCAATTTTCTTCAATCAAAAAGGCTTGAGGGGGTGGAATGTATGTAAATATCAAAATTGATTTCAACAACTTACACGGCTTTTAACACAGTTAAACAAATCAATCTGCCTCTGCGTACTTTATATGCACCATTAAATTGACAAAAATGTCCTCGAACACTTTCGTAAATGCACTTTTAGAAGCATATTATTTTTTGAAAATTTTAGTTTTTTTTTTTATTCATCTATAAAAGCGTTAAAACATAGTAAAATATAATTTTGGGTTAATAGGCATTTATACCCCTGTAATATTAGCGAATTTTGCTTTTCCCCCCTTCGTTGTCAAAAGTTTACTAAACATTCTGATTTTGACAATTAATTGAGAAAATCTCAAATTTTACTATGTTTTAATGCTTCCGTAGAAACATCTATGAAAAAGACTAAATTTTTTAAAAAAAATAGGATACTTCCAGAAATACATCTACAGAAGCTAAGAATAAAAATAAAATTTTACGCGATGTATAAAAAGTCTATGGAGTGCATTGAAAAATTGTCTCATTTAATCCAACTCCTTCTCAACCAAAATCAATATTATAATTACCATTTTATTCAAACAAATAAATTAATTAATTTTATAAAATTGTAATAATTTATATCACTTTTAATTTTATAAGATTTTTATCATTAAAATTTGGTAATTTTTATTTGTTTTGAGAAAATGAGATGAGAAATGAAATTGTGAAACAACTTTACCCTTTGAGCCTCGGCAAAAAAAACATGTATATATTTTAAGACTATTGATATGATACGGTAAACGGATAGTTTTTATTAGATAAAATTTCAATGCACTCCATAAATCTCTTATACACCGTATAAAATTTTAATTTTATTCTCAGTTTCGTAGATGCACTTCCAATAGTACCTTGGTTTTGGAAAAAAAATGTGTTTCCTTTTGTACATGCATCTACGGAAGGTGGTCAGAGTGTTCCGTAGGTGCATATACGAAACAGTCTGCTAAATTTTCAAATCATATTCATTTCACTCCAAAACTCAATTTTGATTACAATAATATTTTAAAATACAAATGTAAAACTAAAGAAACGCATTTTAAATACAATAGTAGATAAATAAAAAAAATACATCGTATAAATAATGTCGGTCATGATGTCGAATACATCATCAAAATAACATAAGTAACATACTTCCATCATCAAAGAAAATAAACAAAAATATATACCACATGCATCACTACTGTGTGTGTCGAACATCATCCTGCTGCTCTCCACCACGGCCTCCGCCTCCGCGTCCACCACGACCGCTCCTAGCTCTGCCTCTAGCGTCCAGTGCCCTACCAGTCCTGGCACGATTTCTACGGTATAGAAATACCTCTTGTGCCAACTTAATCATAGTATCCACCACACGCCTCTCCGCAGACCCCTCAGAGAATAAACCATCTGCAATGACTCATAGTCCCGTGTCACCTATCTCACGACACCGAGGAAGGAGATCGTGAGTGCGGTCCAACTCAGCCTGATGAGCCTGCAGAATCTCCTCGTGGGCTAGTCTGAGCGGATCTCCAAGTGTAGCGGACAACATGTACGAGTGTGACACCTTGAAGTACCAGGTGATCTACCCCTCGACGCAGCTTCAGTCGCACTCTGCTCCCGTCGCTCGAGCCTCCTCAGGAATCATGTGATACTCCCAGTCTGTAAAGACCTCATCTAACTGCCGACGGGTCATGGTGATAGGAGCGGAGACTGTAGGGTCGCGAGGTATCGTCTTTGCGTAGCCAAACTGACGCGTGACACGCTCCAGAAGTTGTCGTACAATGATGGTCAAGGTGGTGTCCAACCATCCAGAATACAGCGTTATCTCATCGAAGGAAACCGTCTCCCGGTGCTCAACATAGCAGTCAGAACGTATGTCCTCGGCAGCAATGCGACCAAGTTCGCGCCTGTAAGGTAACGGCTCCCGGTTCCCTCTGCGGGGGTTGAATCTACTGGCACGCGGCATGAGCTCAATGTAGGTCGGTACCTCTCCCCAACCAATAATGTCTGGAAAGTGTTGTAGTATCCAAGCCTGAAAAAACACTATTATTTTAATTTACTATCACAAGTATATAATAAGTAGAAGGGGATAAGATTGTTACCACTACAAGGGTACATCTGCCTGCCATCGTCATTGCCTTCCACAAGCATCCCTCTCCCAGTCTATAGTAACCGTACGCCAGTACAGTCGCTCCCCAGTTGTACTCATGGATATGTGTTGTATCCGATAAGTACATCAGGTAGACGACGTCTGTGTACGACGAACTCATGTCCATAAAGAGTTGAGTGTCTATCAAATATAGGAAGTAACATCTCAGCGCCCGCTCTTTGTGTATATCCGCCTCCACCTCGTCGCCAACAGCCTGATGTGCCGCAAGAAGCTCAGCGTCATATAACCTCAGCCAGGTGTGAAACCTCACTTGCGCCCCGCGGGTCCTCTCCGCCTCCTCAAGTGCGTCATCTGGTTTGCACCCCAGTTCAGCAATCGGCATCTCCATCGCTTCCTCATTCGTTAGCCTACCGTGACCAATGAGGGTACCCCTGATAGGTAGATGCAGGAGGCATGCCACATCATCTAGGGTGATGGTAATCTCGCCGTGAGGAAGATGAAATGAGGAAGTCTCCAGACGCCATCTCTCTGCAATTGCCATCAACATCCCATTATGTATCTTCGTGTAGCCCACCTGACAGAGGTCTCTCAGGCCAGAAGCTGCTAGTACATCCTGGAACCACGGCTCGTCAGGCTGTGCAAGACCTGCAATTTTCCGGTCGTAGTTGTAGAACCTCTTTGGATCCCTATCCTGAAATTTTTTTAAAAAATAAACACGATTATTAATAAGCAAATTCAAAAACTGAAGAAAAAAAGTAATTAACAAAGAAAATTTACCTCTCCATTCCATATATGCCTAACTGCATGATCGTCATACCTGTCAAAAGGGATGCGTCTACAAGACCCCCAAGATACCTGATAGGCTCTAGCACCGGCTCATCCTCGTGTCCCGCCAGAAGTGGTATATCAGATCCTGTATCGCCCGTCACTAGCACAGGCATAAGAGTAGAAGTAGAAGAAGTGTCACGACAACGTCTGCGCGGGGTGGCATCTGTGAGGAACCCTCAACATCATCTCGGGCCTCCGTGAAGTAGTAGTAGACGGCGAAGGCCCTTCAACTGGGATAGATGGAGAAGGCCCAGCTGAAGCAGGTGTATCAACTAGAACAGGCATAGAGAGCCCCTCAACTAGGACAAATGTAGGAGGCCCGGCTGGAGGGGGTGTATCCGGTGGGACAACAACTCCATCAGTCACCTGAGATACTACACACTCCCGTTCACGCCGCACGGATACGTGTTGTGCAGTCCTCCCATGTATATCTTTATCGGGACCGTGAGTCATAATGTCTGCATTGTGATAACATCTACTTAACTGATATGTATCTATACATAAACAATGATTTATAAATAAACAAGAAATTAAAAAAATACTCTTTCTGTAGGCACATCTACGGAAGCTCCTTAGTTTCAAAATATATGGTGTTTTCGTAGATGCACCTACGAAAGCACATTAGTTTCAAAATGTATGGTGCTTCCGTAGATACACCTCCTGAATGCCCTAACGTGCATCTCTTTTGTAAGTGCATCTACGGAAGCCCTTGAAGCTCATAAACGCAACAATGGCGTAACTGTATTGTTCAGTCACCCAAAAACCCCATTTTTTTGCTGATCGTCCAAAATAAACCACAAATAACATCTACATTGTCTCTAAACAATATCTCTAATCCTATCCAATCATTTCTACGCCTAAATATCATATTCTAATTCGATTTCAAAATACTCTAAAATAAGTCAAAATATCGAAAACTTACCGATTAAATAATGATTTGAACTTCATGAAATGTCTCGATACTTGATGTTAACAATGTAGGTCGAGTGCTTGAGAGTTTGAGAGTGTTTGGGGTTTAGAGAGTTTGAGAGATAAAAGTTTGAAATGAAGAGAATGAGGGAGGGGAAAGGTCTGGCGCAAGTTATAACGTCAGACATTTCCGTAGATGCATCTACGAAAGAGTTCCGTAAGTGCATCTACGAAATAAAACAACGTTACACAAAAAAATGGTGCTTCCGGAAGTGCATCTACGGAAACACGAGGGCATTTTGGTCAATTCGGTGGTGTGTAAGAAGGTCATGGGGTGGGATAAGAAATTGTCTTTTATTAGATGAGTCACTTTATATTCATTAAACTCATTTATTCTATTATAAAGAAAATAAATTAAGTGGAATATGTTTTTTGGAAGTTCATCCTATAAAACGTTCATATTTAAGAATTGTCTGATGAGTCTTAGGTTTGGTTAAAGATTAGTCTATGTTAAATTTTTTATAGATTATTGATTAACTCAGTTTAAACCAGGTTAGGTTGAAGCTCTGCCTGGTATTAAAAGATTCATAAATTCGAGATTAGTCTGTGTTAAAATTTTCATAGATTATTGGTTAACTCGGTTAAAACCAGGTTAGGCTGAAGTTCTGCCTGGTATTAAAAGATCCATAGGTTCGAGATTAGCCCGGTTAAAATCTCACAGGTTTTTTGTTAGCCTTACTAAAACCAAGGTATTGAGCTTAGATTTTTTGAACTTCAAGACTAACCACTACGAGGTCCGTGTTCGTGGATAGAAGACTAACCACTTTAATGCGTTGTTGGGAAGGAAGATTGATCGTTTCACTTTCAACAATATATTGAATAAAAGACGCAAACGCCTACATTCATCGTCTTATATTATTTAGTTGAAGATCAACCACCATTTCCTTGTATAAGGGGGTTCGCGAGTCTTTCCTACTAAAAGCTCTCAACTATTATTAGAAACTCTCAAGATCAATTGGGGAGAGTAGTATGTCCTTTTTTATTTGACCAAATCTCTATAATTCTCGGTATTCTTCTTCTTCCCTTAACTCTTTAAATTCTGCTATTTATTTTTTTCTATTTACTTTCCACTACCTAAGTTTTTCAAACTCTGCTTTTAATGCACCCTATACATTACTAAGGCACCACATGAAAATATAATTATTCCCCCAGGTTCTAGAGATACATCTTCGAACGCATTTAATTTCAACACACTTCTAAATCAATAAAAAGAATTAACCGAAGAAATATCTATGTATACCTTACGTAGATGCATCTCCGAACGCACCAAAATTCAGTACAAATCTAAATCAGGGCCAAAACACCACGTGCAAATATTCTAGAGATATATCTTCGTAAAGCGTACGTAGATGCATTTCCGTACGCTCGTCGTTCAAATATGCACCAGAAGCCTTTCACCTTTCTCGCTTACTTAAACTCTCTCAAAAACCTATTTTATCAAACTCTCTCAATCACCATTTTCTCAAACTATGTCAAACCACATCCAAGCAACATCAAACAACATCAGTCAACTTCAAACATCAAACTTCAAGCAACTTTAAAACACTATTTGTGATTTTTTTTCCCATTTTTGAGTTTATGTATAAATGTGTAGAAGCTGATGTTTAGGCTATGAAATAGTAAGATTTTACATGTTTGATATCTTATACCTGATTAGAAACGATTAGATAGGTATTTTTTTACAATTAATGCATTGTTTTTGATGATTTTCGGGGATGCATTCCGCCATTGACGGAGGCTTTAGTTATAGGAAATTTTGGAGATCCATATCTGGAACTTTGCAACGTTTACCCATAAACTGGATATGCATCTTTGTAATTAGTCTGTCTGAAATGTTTTGCCTTTTTTGTACAAAATTCATTGTGTAACACTTGTCTTGTTTGTTCACAATAATTATGGTTGATAGGGAATCATGATTGAGACACGACAAGAATGCACAACATGCATCCGTTCGGAAGGAAAAGAGTCAACCATTGCAGGCTTCTGTTACCTCTAGACCGGTTGATGCGGAGGCGTCAGGTTTTAGGGCTCGTGTATCTCTTCCTTATTATTCCTCTTCCCATAACAGGAGAGGGTTCCCTCTGATGCATCCTTGCCTCCATCTTCCCGTAGACAACTAAGTTCACCTATACAAGCACCCGAGGAAACAGAGTCACCCGAGGTACCTCAAATATCTGAAGCATCCTAGGTGTATGAGACATAGGCGACAATTGAGGCATCACAGGCCCATGGGGAAGCAGGGGCGGCACCTGAGGCATCCCACCCAGGCCTAGGAGACAGAGGTAGCACATGAGGTATCCCATGCCCAAAGGGCAGTAGAGGCACTTTAGGGTTTTGGAGGAGGCCCGTCGGACTTATCACTGTTTTCTCTTTACCAGGACCATGTTGTTAGACATATATGGGATGAAAAGGTAATATTTTGTTGGAATTATTCATTTGAAGTTATGTTTGTTTTATTATTAATTTTTTTTGTTTAAATCATTCCTATTAAACCATGTATGCAAAAATGAGATCTGCTAAAATTCATCAACCATATGCAGAAGATCACTTGTCTGGGTCCGCCTAATGAGTTGTGGTTTTAGGAATTTTTGCAGCTATTAGGGATGCGAGACTTGTGCAAGACTATTTATGTTACATTTAACCATGGTATTCTTAATGCATTAGTAGAGAGATGACACATGGAGACGTCGTTATTTCATTTACCACATGGTGAGATGTCTATCACACTAGACGATGTCTCGTGTTTGTTGCATCTTTTGGTTAGGGGGAACTTTTAGATCATTGGAAGATTACCTAAGACGAGGCATTGGTGTTGATGGTAGACTATCTAGGAGTTGACCCAGAGGCTGCCATGAAGGAGTTTGATTTCACCTGTGGGGCTCATACTAGGTTTAGATTTTTGCATAAGGTGTTTACAGATGAGATATTGAGATCACAACAAGCTATTGATGATAACGAGAAGGTACGACAACATAAAGGGTATGCTATGAGAGCATACTTATTGTATTTGATTGACACTAACATTTTTATGGACAAGAGTGCCACTTATATGGATGTCATCTACCTGTGGTACTTCGAGGACTTTAATTAAATCCATGAGTACAACAAGGAGCGTCTTGTTTGGTCTACTTCTACTCTAAGTTATCTGAAGGTTGTATGTGGAAGATGAAGCAAGTGACAAGATGTATCACACTTTTGACGGTAATATTTTTTGATCTTTTAGTGCTTGTGTATCATTTTCATTAAATTATTGCAACGACGTTACTAACTAATAATTCGTGTGTTCCAACACTTTCCTGGCTTGGATCCTCCAGCACTTTCCATGCATCTCCGTCTGGTCATGTCTACCAGAGGACATGTCCCTTACCCCTGCATTCACCCTGCTCAGAGGGAACTAGGCAACATAGTTGTTCATAGTGTATATTGAGTGCTTGGTAGCAGAGGATATACACTTTAATATTTACATCAATTACCGTGAGATGATTCCCTTTGATGACATAATCTTATACTCATGATGATTGGCTTGTGAGTCACATCTGATGTCTCCTTATCTCCCTGAGTGCATCGTGCGCCAGTTCAGTAACATGTAGTATATTCATAAAGATCCTTTTGTGTTTGCTCCTCCCATTATGAAACTTAGAGATATGGATGTTATGTTTGATGATTATGTTAATCATCCAGTACCAGATGAGGCACCAAGTACCATTGGTATCATTGCTGAGAACGACTAAAGTTACCTAGAAAATTACATCTGATGAGTTTTATGGGTGTCACGTACTTATATGGTACAAGATGCTCTGGGAGATCCACATAGGCCATTTCATCAGGAAATACTAGATGAGGAGAAGGCTAGGGCAAATCATGATGTTGATGTGTTACCTAGATGTTGTCGTATCACGGAGATTGGACAAATAGGTATTGACGAACGACTCTTTACGGATGGCTCTGAGGCGATAAACATTGTAGATATCATGATGGCGGAGGCTCTAGAGGCTCTGCAATACAGGAGACAGTGTAGGAACAAAGGGCACGAGTCTGAGCCCGACTATGAGTCAGTCATACGCAGTAGATTATGATACACTTACTCTAGATATTTTGGATTATATTTTATTTATTGACGCCATTATAAAATTTGATTTGGATTTCTATACTCTTGATTTATAACTTTATATATGTCATTTTCTTCATAGCCTTAGTATTGTCGATTCATAGTATACCTTCTAAATACACTATGCCAAATTTGTCTTTTAGCAGCACCCCTACGAAAGCGCTTTTAGGAGAAAGCGCTTTTAGGAAAAAGCGCTGCTATAGGTTTCGCTAAAAACAAAACAAAAAAACAATGGAAAAAAGCGCTGGTAAAGGGGGGGTACGAGAGCGCTTTCTAGAAAGCGCTGGTAAAGGGGGGTACGAGAGCGCTTTCTAAAAGCGCTGGTAAAGGGGGGGTACGAGAGCGCTTTCTAAAAGCGTTGGTATAGGGCACCTTAAGAAAGCGCTTTTAAAAGCGCTGCTATAAGTGTAGGATACGAAAGCGCTTTTATTTTAAAAAGCGCTGGTATAGGGGGGATACAAAGGCGCTTTTGAAAAGCGCTCTCGTAGCTAATTTAAAAATAAAATTTCTGAAACAAAATTAACAAAACACGCAATTTGCCTTCACTGTTCTTCTCTAAGCTAACGAAACCCATATCTCCCTTCGCGCTACTGCTACTGAATCATCACTATTTCTCGCCCAAAATCGCCGCCGTAGAGCTCTACAATCATCTCCTTCTCTTTACTACAACGACATTCATCCTACAATCATGTCCTTCTCTTTGCCACCGTAGCTCAACAACAAAGTTCACACGCGAAGATAACAAATCTTCCCATTCTGCATAGCTGAGTTCGAATCGATTTTGATTTTCACATCAGGTATCTTTGATTTCTAATGAATCTTGTTCGTTTAGCTGGGTTTTGTGCTCGAATTTTGAATACAGTCATTGCAATTGGCGTTAGGGTTTGTTTAATCAGAAAAGGTTTTATCGATTTTTTATTTAACTCAGACTAAAACTAAAACACATCATTGTCAAATAGCAATGGTACACGGCTATAGTGTTGCGAAATTTGAACAAATCATTGTTGCTTTCTGATACAGTGTTTTAGGCCAAAGTGTTTGAACTATAGTGTAATACAAATTGAACAAGCCGCTATTTTCTACCATATGCGATTGACAATACTGCTAGCATGATTAAGTTCTCATGACTCTGTCAATGTATGTTAGTTCTATATAAAAATTACGAAATGGTCTATAGTGCTTTTATCTAACAAAATAGTTGATGAAAACATTGGAGATCAAGGTGATATTGGTGTTGGCATTGAATCTTGTACAAGAAACGATCAAAATGAGAATGAATCTTGTACTAGAAATGATCATAATGAGGGTATTTGGATCAATCCAACCGTCCGCGTTGTTAAGAGACGCGTAGAACACAATCCTACCAAGAAAAGAAAGAGACGTTAGTGAAAAATGTAATAGTATACATATTTCGACTAATGTGCTTTATTCAATTTGTACTGATTGTTATATATTCAATTTGTATAGTTTTTTTCAATTTGTATTCTGATTGTTACAATACTTATTCAATTTTGGTGCATATTTTCGTTTTGTACATAACTTTTGAACCATGTATCCGTTTGTCGACTTCTTTACATGTAACTATACTATTTTGACGATTCTGAAGCTGCTCCTGCACTTATCTTTACATTTCTGGACTGTTTTTTTATCGGTTTTGTTTCTGCCCGTAATCAAAAGTCGGGCTTAGGGTCTGAATTTCGGAAAACCGACTTTATTTTTGAGTCCGTGGGGATGTTTTACCATAGCCATGTGTAATACGGTAAACTGACTTTTATCCGAAATGTCGCGGTTAAGCAAGAGTCGCCATCGACTTTTATTTTATCCAATTATAGAAAGGCTAAAAGAACAGAAAAAGACCTTTTGAAAAGATTTTGAGTTCGGGGGGTAAGTTATACAAAGGGAAAGTGTAAGGCACCCTTTGCATCCATGGTTATCCATGGGCTCTTAATTGCTTAGCTCACATGTTTGTTTGAATTTGTTTGAAAAGATTTTGAATAAGAAAAGATTTCGAAGAAGAACTTTAGCTTGTAAATAAGCGTAGTCTTTTTGAATTTGATTTTGAAAAGAAGTGGGAAAATATTTTGATTTGAATTTGAAATTGAAATAAGAGCAAGCAATTAATAACAACTACCCTAAGTTTTAAAATTCGTTCTTTTAGCTTTTCAGGCGAAAGGGTCTATCCATACCATGGGAGGGCAGGAAGCCTTTCAATTGGATGTTTAAGGGTCATTGAGAATAATCGTTTGCCATAAGACTGTCGCTTGCCATAAAGAGGGCAGGTAGTCTAAGGGAAGGATATAATAGTCATTAATCTTTTTAGGCATCATGCGAGGATACCTTAGCAATTGGGACAATCATCTTTTACCGAGGCAACTTCGAGGGACTAGATGATTTTCAATCTCTTTTTATGCAACCTTGCTTTAGGTATCCTCGGAATCGAGGGACTTTGACTATTTAGTATACTTAGAGGCAACATGCAACAGATAATAAGGCAACAAGGCAACGAGAGGAATTACCCTAAAGGTGTGTGGGTGCAACAATCACGTGATTAATATTCAGATAATTTTATCTTATAATTAGTGATCTAATTCATTTTCAAGGCTTGCACTCCCTAAGATTACTAACCACGCAGTTCTAAAATTGCAGAAATTAAAGGCGGAAAGATAAAAGTCCTACGCTATTACAATAAACACCTGCGGGGAAGGGAGAATAAAAACAGAAAATAAGAGGGAATAATAATTAGTTTTAAACATCCTTGAATGCCTTGATCTTCCTCGAACTCTGAAACTGAAAATTAAAAAAAAAAAGAAAATAAAAATGGTTAGTGTATTACAGATTCAATGACTATTGAGACAAACCCTATTAAAAGGCAGAATAATAAAAATAAAATGATATTTAAACAAGAGAAATTAGAAAACTTAGCTTTTTGATCTGGTAGCGCGTGGCTGAAGGATCTTGGTTAACCCTGAAAAATGAAGAAGAGAAAGGTAGAAAACTTTTTGTGGCAAATACAAGGCATTGATAATAAATAAAAGAGATTCTGAAAAAGGCAAAGGTTTTGAAAACATTCAGGGTAAACCCTGATTTTTAGGGAATGAAGGTTTTATGAGAAACTCGACACACTAAGTTAATCTGATTTTTAGGGAATGAAGGTTTTATGAGAAACTCGACACACTAAGTTAATGGACAACACCTACCAAAGGCAAAGGTTGATGATAAAACCTAAAACTAATAAGTATTATTAAAACCTAAAATAATTAGCCTAAAATTAATTAATTAAAATTATTAAACCTAAAATTATTAGCTTAAAATTAATTAACCTAATTTCTAAATTAAAGTTAACTAATTAAAGAAAATAATTCTAATTACTAATTATTTTAACATAATTAACTAATTAATTAATTTAAGAAAAGAGATTAAATTAGTTATTATGCTAATCCTAATTAATCATTAAAAAACTCTAATTATTAGTTAATTAGCCTAATTATTGAATGAAAAATAAAACTAAAAAAACAAAACATAAAAAAAAAGCTGAAAAAGAGAAAAAAAAAAAAAGGAAAGAAGAAACCTGGGGCGTTGGATCTAGTGGGGTCAGATGCTGAGTGTCCATTGTGGAGACGCATCCCAGACACCCTCGGATTTGAGCGTGCAAGCATCCTATGGTTGGCGCTGAAGGTGTATCGTGAGGTGCGTGGAGAGAGCCATACTGGATCCGCGAATAAACAATTGCTTAAAAATAATTAACGCTGCCTGGGTTCGAACCCAGGACTTGGAGGTGGCCAAATGCTTCTGGTTCCATTGAGCTGCGTATGTTAATTCAAATAAGATACAACTTGAATAAAATATAAGGAATAAAACGCACTAAGGATATTTTCTTTAAGCAAAAGTCAAAGTGGGTACCTAGTTATTGGAGAGAGCCAATGAAACGAGGAGAGAGGGATTGGTTTTGTTGACCAACCAATCAACACGTTACGCGTGGGAGAGAGAGGGACGGAAACGCTGACCGTCCAACCAGAAGCGAACACGCACGTGGTCAATGAGTCCACCATCCCAGTCATCATCTTCTTCCTTCTAACTTGCGGAAATAGCTGCGGAATCCTCCATGGATTTTCCTGCGGATTTTTCCGCAGGTGCTAACGTTTTCCATGGCTGCTATGTGAGACCTGCGAAAACACGCCAAACAACAAGAAGCAAACGCCCATATCACCTAAATCGGGCCTTGCGAACACAATGATGATATTAGTTTTCATTAAAAACGCCTGCAAGTACAAGAACGAAGGTGCATAACCTTCATGCCCTAGCCATGGTAAGCTTTGGTTTGGGCCTCAAAATTCATGGAGGATGGTTCTATTCTCCCCTAAAACACTCCATATACTCAAACAAATGGTTAAATCACGTTAAAGCATGTTAGTTTATGAAATACGAAAAAACAAAATATGCATGAGTATGGAGATTTTGGTACCCGAGTCTGCAACATGTTTACATATTATAAAACCTGCAAGATTACTCTATGATACCTTAGGAGTTGGATGAAGCAATCTTTTGGCTTTAGAAGTGGCTGGAATACGAACTTTTGATTTACACCTCTTCTTGGATTTTTTGGCAAACTTTGAAACTCTTCTTCTTCACCTAATTTTCGTTCTCCCTTGATGTGTGAATGCTATCTTATATATATGAGTGAGACTAGGGTTGGAAATAAGGGCTTGAATCATGAGATTGGTGAGAGAAAATATTTGAAGAAATTTGATTGAAAAATCACCATAAAACCTTCCATAATTGACTCAATCTTCCTTTAATCAAAATATTATATTTACTTGAGCCCCAAGAGTAGTTTTTATGATTGAGAAAATCGAATCACTCATTAATATGAATTTATGTTATTTTTCTTTGATTTATATTGAATAAAAATAAAAAATAAATAAAATAAAAATTCAATTTCTTCATCAACGAAATTCCCATGATTTCTAAATACTTCTTGGGTTCTTATATGATCCAAAACAAAGTCCTATAATTTAATTCATTATTTTTGGTGTTTTACCTAATTTATTTTGCATTTAAATGAATAAAACTCAAATAAATAAAAATAAAAAATGCCAAAGATATGAGATTGGCCTTATAGGTCCTTATTTGGGTCATATGTATGTTTGAAGTCCAAAACCTGAGCCCATTAGTTCAAAAACACAAAATTATTCAATTATGGTTTCATGCACTTCTTGAAATTTGACCAACTTCTGAGCCTCATATCTCCTTCAATTTTTGTGGTATGAACATGTTCTAGGACTTTTTAGAAAGCTTAAGGAGTCCTATAAAATCTCCTTTTGGTTTCATCTCAATTGAGTCTACCATGTTCATGTTATGAGCTTTGAGAAAAAATGCCTTTTGGCGATCTTTTAGAAGGACCTGTAATGTATTAGCTCATATCTCTCAAATGGTGCATTTCTGGCCTTGGCTTCTGAGAGACAAAATAGTAGAGAATTCAATTTCATTCAAATTGAGCTTTGAATGGAAAATTTCTGAGGTTCCATGTGAAAGTTATGGCTGGTCAAAGTTGGGTTGACTTTCTCCTTAAAACCCCTAATTTAGAAACTCTTGACTTTGTTGATTTCTGATCTTTTCTTGATGAACCACAATCAATTCTTGATCAAATTGTGAATAATACTTCAAAATAAGGATGTTGAAAAAAAGATCAAGAGTTTTGACTGTACTTTGACCACAGTTGACTTTTAGGTCAAACTAGTCGACTGTTGACCATTTGAACTTTTGACTGAGCAGTCCTATGAATCAGAGCTTGCAACTTGGAATGAGGATCCTTTGGGGCGTATGAGAGACCAAGGGTTCCATTTGAGGTCTTGTAACTTGATTTTGTCTTTGCAGAGATCAAAACCCTAGTTTGAGGGTTGTTGTTTAGGAGAGCGTACATTCAGTCAAGTCTTGAGCTTCTGAGTTTGAGTAAAGATGTGGTGGGCAAATTTTGGGGTATGAAAGCTGCCCCTGTTCAATTTTCTTAAACCTGAAGATGTGGAGTGGTTTGTGTGCCAGTCGGAATCTGAAGGTAGAAGAGGATTGAACACTAGAATACCCAGGAATTTGCCCTGGCAAAAACAGGGACTTTTGCCGGAGACGGGCTTAAGGATGTCGTCCAGGTGTATGAGAAGGGCTTAAAGATGCCATCTGATCTGATAGATATGAAATTCAGAATAAGTCGTTCGTTAGACTGTATCCGAGCTTGAAGTATTGAAAGGCATTTGTCGGAGATGGGCTTACAGATGCCATTAGTTGATGTATTGAGGTGCGTCAGACTGAGTCGTACATTAGACCGCATATGTGGTGTCAGAATTTGTTGGCTCGATTGCCCTGAGCGTCTGGATTATATGAGTGAATTGATTGTTGTGACTCTATCATCGTAACTCCATCGCCGTGACTTCATTGTCATGATTGTTTCTGAACCGAATATCGGGATTAGATATGTGACTCAATCGTCGTGACTCCGTTATCGTGACTCAGTTGTCGTGATTCCATTATCGTGACTCAGTTGTCGTGATTCCGTTATCGTGACTCAGTTGTCGTGATTCCCTTATCGTGACTCAGTTGTCGTGACTTCGTTGTCGTGACTCAGCTGTCGTGACTTCGTTGTCGTGACTCAGTTGTCGTGATTCCATTATCGTGACTCAGTTGTTGTGACTCCATTGTCGTGATCTTTTTTGAATTGAGTGTCATGATTAAGTCTGTCTCTTTCTTTTATCGTGTCAGTACCGTTCGTAGTAGCTGAATTAGACCTTGGAAGGATGATCGTGTCTACACCGTTCGTGATGATAGAATTAGATCTTGGAATATTGATCGTGTCAGCACCGTTCGTAGTAACCGAATTAGACCTTGGAAGGATGATCGTGTCTACACCGTTCGTGATGATAGAATTAGATCTTGGAATATTGATCGGGTCAGCACCGTTCGTAGTAACTGAATTAGACCTTGGAAGGATGATCGTGTCTACACCGTTCGGGATGATAGAATTAGATCTTGGGATATTGATCATTTCAGCACCGTTCGTAGTAACTGATTTAGACCTTGGAAGGATGATCGTGTCTACACCGTTCGTGATGATAGAATTAGATCTTGGAATATTGATCGTGTCAGCATCGTTCGTAGTAACTGATTTAGACCTTGGAATATTGATCGTGTCAGCATCGTTCGTAGTAACTGAATTATATCTCAGAAGGATTGGAGATTTTGTTTATCTGTTTGTACCTGTATTCTGAAATAGGTACGGTTAGTATTTATGCAATGTCATGATGCATGTATTATATGACGAGTCTCTCAAAATAGATGAGAAACCCATATGTTTATCATGAAGTAATGTATGCCATGTATGGATTTGTATGTGATGATGTATGACTGATGTTGCTTGGAGTGTTTTGAGAAAATAAATCTCTATATTGTTGTGATTTTGATGCCTGATCTTGTTTTGAAGATGCTCAGCTGGGGATTTATGATTTCTGCTTGGGGGTGAGAGCCATTAATCTTGATGTACCCTGACTGGGGATAAGAGATACGAATAAACCATGTTGGAGGAGAGAAAATTGTCGAGGAACCGGCAGTGTTGAAGATGTAAACTCCGTTGAGGAACTAAGTCTTTGTTAGGACGAGAACAATCGAAGATATCTTCTTAAGGATTACTCTGTGGGGATATGATCTTACGAAGCCAGAGTTGTGGGAAGGCATGGATGCCTTGAAAGTTGCCCTCAGTATTATAGTAACTACCACTCCTGGATTTTCATTGATTAAGACACACCACTGAGTATTGATCAAGATGTCAAACTAGACTTGCATAGATTTGCCCCTGCTAGTAGGGACTTTTGGAAAGATTCGCCTCGCGAGGACTTTATGAGATGTGTACCATGGGCGACATGCCCCCAGTAATCATAGACTTAGGATGATGCCCCATGCTGATTAGGAAGTAGTTGCAGATCCACTTGGGTGTATGCCCCTGGTTGTTTGGAATCTTGAGAGATTCTTGGAATCTTGACCTAACTGCCCCAGGTTGATTGGGTAAACCATGTCATGCCCCTTGTATTCATAAGAGTCATTGCTTCTGAAGTGGTTTTGTCCGTCGGGATAACTTTCAGTCATTAGTTGTACCATGTGCAAATTCTTCATGATGCTAACATTCGAAATTATGTAGCAAAATATGTTTAATAATGAATTCATGAGTGTAGCAACCTGCCCTAAAATTTTAGATTTAGAGTCGCCACCTCTTCTACCAAGGCGAATAGGAAACCTATGCAATTAAGAGATCAGGGTAAGATACTATATTCAGGTCGAGGGAAGGTGTTAGGCACCCTCAACCCTTTCCTAAAGGCTAACATCTCAAAGATAAAGGTTTATGGCAAGGGTTATAAAGAAAGGTGACAGAGAGTAACAAGAGTTAAAGGCTAATTATTTGAACATGATTAGAGTTTGGAAGAGGGGGACTCGCCTTGTTGCCAAGTGCCTACGTATCTCCTTATGGAGAATCAGAGTCAACGTAGTTCGGGCACAGAGTTGTACGCCTTAGAATTGAATTAGATTTGTTATGGTCGGAAATTGTTTTAAAGGCTTTTTGAATGGCCTATCACAGTTTTGAATGAGGATGAAAATCCGTAGTTTGATATTGATGTTTTGAAAGGTTTGAAAAGTGTTTTGAGGTTTGGGCGTACAACCCTGATTTTAATTTGTACCATTAATCGCGATGATCAATAGGTTTGATCACCATAATTAACAGATTAATAAAAGTATTGCTAATTATTCTAATCGATTGATTCGATTATCACCGTTAGCAAATTGATGTGTTTTAATTATTTAATTTTATCGTTATCCCTCATAATAAATAGGTTTGATTACAAATAATAACGAACTGATAAAGGAATGCTAATCATCGTAACCAATAGCTTTGGTTAAAACCATTTAGCAAAAATGAGTTTATTTGAATTATATTATTTTAATTTATAGGATTTGATTAATCAAATTAATCGATTATTAATCATCGCGACCAATAAATTTAGTCGAAACGAATAATAATTTAAATCCTAATATTTGGCCAAGGGCCAATGGGATTGAGCGAACCCTAGTGGATGGATAAACCTTTTTAGGGTTTTTGTGATTTATAATGGTTGATTAAAATTAATTAACTCGAATTAATCGAGGAAATAATCGGAGAGATAATCGGGATAATCCTAAATACTAGCCTAATCCTAATTCTAATTAATTCCTAATCCCAATTAGAAGCTCCGAAACCCTTGCAATGGCGGATTTCGATACCTGCGTCTAAAACACAATTAAACTATCCAGACAGAATCACCATGTCAATACAATCACAAATATGTAACTAATTCGTATGCAGGACGTGTGTAAGTGTGCAACCGAGTCCAAGAAAATTTGCTCTTTTCTGAACGTGTGTTCTACGCTTCTGTGCAGGCCGAGTTGAAGAAGATGATTGGGTTAGCCTCTAATAACACCAAGGAATTGATTGGCAATCTTGGAATGGTCCGAATGGAGTCAAATCTTGGTCTGTAATTCCCCTCCTTTCTCTGTCTTTTTTGTTCTTGAACCAGAGTTTATGCGGCCAAAATTCTCCCCCCCCCCCCCTTTACTTCTGATTATCTTCAGTATATATATGGGCCTTAATTAGGTTTAACAAACTTGTACCAAATCCTTTTCAATCGTGCGCTTTGATGATAAAAATTTGATTGGAACTTGATTACAATAAGCCATGAAATCTTTCCTTTTTTTTGCAAAATTTTGATTTTCTCTTAAATTAGGATAACCAACGTTGGACAATATACTAGTTATAAAAATAAATTTAAATTGAAACATCTTAAATTTATTTATTTTTTCTTTTTAATAGCCTAATAACAATGATAAATTAATAGTAATAAAATAATAGTAACACTAATAATCCCTAATGACAATTCTACTAATAATATTAACAATGATTAATTAGTAAAATTAATAATATTAATACTAATAATTAGTAATAATAAAATTAATAATAATAATAATAAAAAACAAATGTTAGTAAAAAACTATAATCCAAAAAAAAAAGATAAGGCCCTTGTAATAATTGGGCCCAAGGTTTGGATCCCAAAACACCTGTTAATTGCACCCCATTTTGTCTCGGGATATTTTATAAGAGAGCGGGTTTGACAATAGGAATGTCAAACCCCATGACTCTTAATTTTGACCCTTCGATGAATTAAAAGATATAGATCTGATCGAGCAAATTTTGGGGTATGACAATGAGATGCAGTGCGTATGTCTGTCTTGAGTTTTTGAAAAATATTAAAACTGGAGATGTAAAATCATGATATTTATAAAAACATGATGTTTGTAAAAAACAGGATATCAACCTAGCATTGGTAGTAAACCTTAAGGAGTCGGGATACCTTTTTGGTGATAGTATGCTTTCGAACTAACCATGCTTCAATTAGGACTTTCAAGGGTTGTAACGTGGCTTGGTTCACAGTTTAAGAAGCAACGGATAAAGGCTCAAAATTTGATTGTACCCACCCCTCTTCGTGATGATCTTCAGCCCTAAGCTCAGTTAATTCAACTTATGCATTCAGGTTCCACTAGACTCTTGGATTTGCACCTTTGATAATGATGATGGTTCACAAACAAAGGGAACTTTTGAGATGGCAGTCACTTCTTCCTTTTGGTAGTCGCAACATTGTGTTGTTCAAGAATTTGTTGACTTCTCTTTTTTCATCTTTTTGAAATCCCTAACTTTTGCCTGAATTGTCTATTTTGAGCTTACAGTCAGCGGGATGCCTTGATTTTTGCCTAAGTCATCTTTTTTGATTCTTGACTTAGCAGGCTTTTCTTTGTATATATGTTTTTTCATTTTTTTTTCTTTTTGAAAGATATTGACTGCTTTGCTTAATGATTGATGAAACATTATTGGCTTTTGATTGACAACTCCAACACTTCTTTGATGTGTGCGGATGAACGCTTGTGATTGAAACCTTTGTTGAAAGGTGTACTGAATGATTCTCTTAAAATAGAATGCACATCCAAATTAACTGAGAACTACCCTGCCCCAGGTTATGATTAAGGGTTTTAATTAGTACAAGAAAGAAACTTCTACTTCTTAGGCTCAAAGGGGTTGACGAGGGATTAACATCCTTATATCTCCACTATTTAGGAATTGAAACAATGCCTGTACATCGTCAGCATAGTCCGTTCGAAAGCATATTGTATAAGGCTGCGGTATCGTTTTCGTCATCCTCCCTCAAGAGGCTTACAGCTTAGTAGGAGTTGAATATCACGAAACACATGCAAAGTAAAGACATAATTTAAAATGAGTGATAGCGAAATGATTTATTCAAGACAAACATATGCAATGCACTGATGATGATTATTAAAACAGATAATGTCTATCATAAGTCGAATGTTTAAACAAACAGAAAAGAAATTGCAAATGAAAGTAAATCTAATGATCTAAAGAGTTCATCCTTCTAGATATTAATCAATCTTGTCGTGACTAGGCATGGGAGCAGTGATCACTATAGGAGTCTTGGGATGGTTGAATTCAATTTCACCAGCATCGATCATGTCTTGAATCTTGTTCCTCAATGTCCAACAATTGTCGGTGTCATGTCCAGGACTATTGGAATGATACGCACACCTCGCGTTGGGATTATAGCGAGGAGAGGAAGTGTTGGGATTCACGGGAGGATCCTTTACAGTAATCAAGTTTGCTTTCATCAGATATTGTAATGCCTGAGCCAGTGACATATTGATCTTTGTGAATTGACGCTTAGGTGTCTCTGACTTGTTTTGACGACCTTTTTGAGGTGCCGGTGTGGAGATCACAACTGCCCCAACAGATTGGTCATGGTTACTCCTTTTCTGACCATACACATCATTTGAATCTGAATTCCCATTGAAATGCTTCTTTGTAACACCTAAGGATGTAGCAGCTTAAATCTTACCACTTCGGATGCCGTTCTCGACACGTTCCCCAGTCAGTATAAGTTCAGTGAATCCAGATGATGAACTTCCCAGCAAATGACTATAGAAAGGACCAGTCAGCATGCTCATAAACATATCAACCAGCTCTCTGTCAGCCAAAGGAGGTTGAACTCTTCCAGCCAAGTCTCTCCACTTCTGAGCATACTCCTTGAAACTTTCCTTCGGCCCCATAGACATACTTTGTAGTTGCACGTGGGTCGACACAAGGTCAGCATTGTATTGGTATTGCACATAGAAAGCAGTTGCCAAATCTTCGCATGTATGGATGTTGGCACCCTCCAGTTGATAGTACCATTCGAGTTGTGTTCCAGATAAGCTTTCTTGAATAAAATGGATCCAGAGCTTCTTATCAGCAGTATGAGGCTGAATCTTTCTCACATAAGACCTCAAGTGTAATTTAGGACAAGAGACTCCGTCATATTTAGCAAAAGTCGGAATCTTGAACTTCGGAGGGATGATAACTCCAGAGATGAGTCCAAGTTCTTCAAAATCCAGCCCAGGTACCTTCTGGATCTCCATGGCTTTCATACATTCTTCAAGCAGCTTGTATTTGTCGTCTCGATGTTCATTATCATGGTAATGGTCCTCTTCTTCTTCAGAGAGCTTGGCAGAATCATGGTTACTTTTTGCATCAGTTTTGATGCTAGCATCATCATCTTGTTCATCGTCGTCACTGTCTTCAGAAACTTCAGCTTCCCTGAGTTGTAAGATCGGCCTAAGCCTTTTCCCCAGAGTCTTCTTTCCTTTCTTCTTCTTTTTAGTCAGCATGGTTTTCAGCTCTTCCTGCCCCTTGGACAAATTCAGAATCAAGGCTTGGAATTCAGCATTTTGAGCTTGGAGATCTTTAACTGATTGCTCGAGATTCATGATGCTGAAATAAACAGCGAGGACGGATGAGAGATCGATTGTAAGAAACCTGTTATGCGATGTTATGAATGCAAATGCAATGTTTTTCAAGGATCTTTAGGAGTTTAGTTAGCAACATTAGAAATTAAACCGGTTGCAACTTCGTCTAAAGAATCTTGGCTTTCGTCCTTGAACGTCATTCTTTGAGTATCAAGCTCACCATATCGAGTGGGTCATCGCCTCTGATTCAGGATACTTCTGCATTTGAAGGTATATGGCTAGAGGAAGATAAATCCTCATGCCCCTTGATAGGTACTGAGCCTTTTAATTGGAAGGTATGTGGCCAGAGGAAAATAAATCCTCTTGCCCCTAGATAAGAGTTCAGTCCTTGATAAGAGTACCTGAAATTGTGCGCCCTAAATCCCTAAGATCCTTGAAAGGGTTAGTTAATATGATATGTTATGATGTTATGACGTCATGATGTTATGCGAATGCAATGCGTCAGGCAAAACATAAGGTAATAAGGACAAACAAGTCCTACAAGGAAATCCTTCAAAGAAGCCAAAGGGTTAGTAACACACACAAGCAAGTCACACAAGTGTCCTTAGGTTTAGGGGCTTGCATAAAGTTCATAGGTAAGTACCCTCCCCACTGAAGTTTAGTTGGTTCAACCTGTCCTAGAATAGTAACCGAGTTCTATGGTGCTCATATCCCTGATCTTTCTCGCAGGCATTGTCTCAAAATGGCACTCGATCGGCCAGCCAAAAGCATCCCTAGAGTCCAATCTCAATGAGTGTAGCATCGAGTATCAACCGGCTTCAGTCAGGAATCCAAAGCCAGCTATCTCGCTACTTCCTATAGGCCAAATTCAAGTTCAACTAGGGTTCTAAGGGTGAATTAGTGCTTATGACACCACGCGGTAGCCAAATGTCTCCTCGATCATATTCAAGGGCCATCAGGACAAACCAAAGCGTCACACTAACGGTGGCCACCAGTTCAACCATAACGATACATGTCGTACAGCCTCCCTGGTCTAATGCCACATACCTGAGGTACACTAGATCCCGGTGTAGGATCTTTCACACAACAGAGTACCCAAAAACGGCTTTTAAAGATAAAGCAAACAAGTCAAACAAATTTAAAGTGATCCTAGCTCTAAGGTAACCCCTCTTTTATTCGAAAGCATCCCCAGCAGAGTCGCCAGTTCTGTAATACGGTGAACTAACTTTTATCCGAAATGTCGCGGTTAAGCAAGAGTCGCCACCGACTTTTATTTTATCCAATTATAGAAAGGCTAAAAGAACAGAAAAAGACCTTTTGAAAAGATTTTGAGTTCGGGGGGTAAGTTATACAAAGGGAAGGTGTAAGGCACCCTTTGCATCCATGGTTATCCATAGGCTCTTAATTGCTTAGCTCACTTGTTTGTTTGAATTTGTTTGAAAAGATTTTGAATAAGAAAAGATTTCGAAGAAGAACTTTAGCTTGTAAATAAGCGTGGTCTTTTTGAATTTGATTTTGAAAAGAAGTGGGAAAATATTTTGATTTGAATTTGAAATTGAAATAAGAGCAAGCAATTAATAGCAACTACCCTAAGTTTTAAAATTCGTTCTTTTAGCTTTTCAGGCGAAAGGGTCTATCCATACCATGAGAGGGCAGGAAGCCTTTCAATTGGATGTTTAAGGGTCACCGAGAATAATCGTTCGCCATAAGACTGTCCCTTGCCATAAAGAGGGTAGGTAGTCTAAGGGAAGGATATAATAGTCATTAATCTTTTTAGGCATCATGCGAGGATACCTTAGCAATTGAGACAATCATCTTTTACCGAGGCAACTTCGAGGGACTAGATGATTTTCAATCTCTTTTTAGGCAACCTTACTTTAGGTATCCTCGGAATCGAGGGACTTTGACTATTTAGTATACTTAGAGGCAACATGCAACAGATAATAAGGCAACAAGGCAACGAGAGGAATTACCCTAAAGTTGTGTGGGTGCAACAATCACGTGATTAACATTCAGATAATTTTATCTAATAATTAGTGATCTAATTCATTTTCAAGGCTTGCACTCCCTAAGATTACTAACCACGCAGTTCTAAAATTGCAGAAATTAAAGGCGGAAAGATAAAAGTCCTACGCTATTACAATAAACACCTGCAGGGAAGGGGGAATAAAAACAGAAAATAAGAGGGAACAATAATTAGTTTTAAACATCCTTGAATGCCTTGATCTTCCTCGAACTCTGAAACTAAAAATTAAAAAAAAGAAAATTAAAATGGTTAGTGTATTACAGATTCAATGGCTATTGAGACAAACCCTATTAAAAGGCAGAATAAAATAAAAATAAAATGATATTTAAACAAGAGAAATTAGAAAACTTAGCTTTTTGATCTGGTAGCGCGTGGCTGAAGGATCTTGGTTAACCCTGAAAAATGAAGAAGAGAAAGGTAGAAAACTTTTTGTGGCAAATACAAGGCATTGATAATAAATAAAAGAGATTCTGAAAAAGGCAAAGGTTTTGAAAACATTCAGGGTAAACCCTGATTTTTAGGGAATGAAGGTTTTATGAGAAACTCGACACACTAAGTTAATCTGATTTTTAGGGAATGAAGGTTTTATGAGAAACTCGACACACTAAGTTAATGGACAACACCTACCAAAGGCAAAGGTTGATGATAAAACCTAAAACTAATAAGTATTATTAAAACCTAAAATAATTAGCCTAATATTAATTAATTAAAATTATTAAACCTAAAATTATTAGCTTAAAATTAATTAACCTAATTTCTAAATTAAAGTTAACTAATTAAAGAAAATAATTCTAATTACTAATTATTTTAACCTAATTAACTAATTAATTAATTTAAGAAGAGAGATTAAATTAGTTATTATGCTGATCCTAATTAATCATTAAAAAACTCTAATTATTAGTTAATTAGCCTAATTATTGAATGAAAAATAAAACTAAAAAAACAGAACATAAAAAAAAAGCTGAAAAAGAGAGAAAAAAAAGGAAAGAAGAAACCTGGGGCGTTGGATCTAGTGGGGTCAGATGCTGAGTGTCCATTGTGGAGACGCATCCCAGACACCCTCGGATTTGAGCGTGCAAGCATCCTATGGTTGGCGCTGAAGGTGTATCGTGAGGTGCGTGGAGAGAGCCATACTGGATCCGCGAATAAACAATTGCTTAAAAATAATTAACGCTACCTGGGTTCGAACCCAGGACTTGGAGGTGGCCAAATGCTTCTGGTTCCATTGAGCTGCGTATGTTAATTCAAATAAGATACAACTTGAATAAAATATAAGGAATAAAACGCACTAAGGCTATTTTCTTTAAGCAAAAGTCAAAGTGGGTACCTAGTTATTGGAGAGAGCCAATGAAACGAGGAGAGAGGGATTGGTTTTGTTGACCAACCAATCAACACGTTGCGCGTGGGAGAGAGAGGGACGGAAACGCTGACCGTCCAACCAGAAGCGAACACGCATGTGGTCAATGAGTCCACCATCCCAGTCATCATCTTCTTCCTTCTAACTTGCGGAAATAGCTGCGGAATCCTCCATGGATTTTCCTGCGGATTTTTCCGCAGGTGCTAACGTTTTCCATGGCTGCTATGTGAGACCTGCGAAAACACGCCAAACAACAAGAAGCAAACACCCATATCACCTAAATCGGGCCTTGCGAACACAATGATGATATTAGTTTTCATTAAAAACGCCTGCAAGTACAAGAACGAAGGTGCATAACCTTCATGCCCTAGCCATGGTAAGCTTTGGTTTGGGCCTCAAAATTCATGGAGGATGGTTCTATTCTCCCCTAAAACACTCCATATACTCAAACAAAATGGTTAAATCACGTTAAAGCATGTTAGTTTATGAAATACGAAAAAACAAAATATGCATGAGTATGGAGATTTTGGTACCCGAGTCTGCAACATGTTTACATATTATAAAACCTGCAAGATTACTCTATGATACCTTAGGAGTTGGATGAAGCAATCTTTTGGCTTTAGAAGTGGCTGGAATACGAGCTTTTGATTTGCACCTCTTCTTGGATTTTTTGGCAAACTTTGAAACTCTTCTTCTTCACCTAATTTTCGTTCTCCCTTGATGTGTGAATGCTATCTTATATATATGAGTGAGACTAGGGTTGGAAATAAGGGCTTGAATCATGAGATTGGTGAGAGAAAATATTTGAAGAAATTTGATTGAAAAATCACCATAAAACCTTCCATAATTGACTCAATCTTCCTTTAATCAAAATATTATATTTACTTGAGCCCCAAGAGTAGTTTTTATGATTGAGAAAATCGAATCACTCATTAATATGAATTTATGTTATTTTTCTTTGATTTATATTGAATAAAAATAAAAAATAAATAAAATAAAAATTCAATTTCTTCATCAACGAAATTCCCATGATTTCTAAATACTTCTTGGGTTCTTATATGATCCAAAACAAAGTCCTATAATTTAATTCATTATTTTTGGTGTTTTACCTAATTTATTTTGCATTTAAATGAATAAAATTCAAATAAATAAAATTAAAAAATGCCAAAGATATGAGATTGGCCTTATAGTTCCTTATTTGGGTCATATGTATGTTTGAAGTCCAAAACCTAAGCCCATTAGTTCAAAAACACAAAATTATTCAATTATGGTTTCATGCACTTCTTGAAATTTGACCAACTTTTGAGCCTCATATCTCCTTCAATTTTTGTGGTATGAACATGTTCTGGGACTTTTTAGAAAGCTTAAAGAGTCCTCTAAAAGCTCCTTTTGGTTTCATCTCAATTGAGTCTACCATGTTCAAGTTATGAGCTTTGAGAAAAAAATGCCTTTTGGCGATCTTTTAGAAGGACCTGTAATGTATTAGCTCATATCTCTCAAATGGTGCATTTCTGGCCTTGGCTTGTGAGAGACAAAATTGTAGAGAATTCAATTTCCTTCAAATTGAGCTTTGAATGGAAAATTTCTGAGGTCCCATGTGAAAGTTATGGCTGGTCAAAGTTGGGTTGACTTTCTCCTTAAAAACCCTAATTTAGAAACTCTTGACTTTGTTGATTTCTGATCTTTTCTTGATGAACCACAATCAATTCTTGATCAAATGGTGAATAATACTTCAAAATAAGGATGTTGAAAAAAAGATCAGGAGTTTTGACTGTACTTTGACCACAGTTGACTTTTAGGTCAAACTAGTCGACTGTTGACCATTTGAACTTTTGACTGAGCAATCCTATGAATCAGAGCTTACAACTTGGCATGAGGATCCTTTGGGGCGTATGAGAGACCAAGGGTTCCATTTGAGGTCTTGTAACTTGATTTTGTCTTTGCAGAGATCAAAACCCTAGTTTGAGGGTTGTTGTTTAGGAGAGCGTACAATCAGTCAAGTCTTGAGCTTCTGAGTTTGAGTAAAGATGTGGTGGGAAAATTTTGGGGTATGACACCATGTAAATTTTGTTCAATTCTGAAAACTTTCTTTTTTTGGCGCTTATTTTGATTTCACCGATTTCGATTCCGATTTACTTGTACATGCATGGTTTGACTTCCATTTGACTTGTATAGATTGTTAACTTATTAATAGTGTACTAATGTGCTTTAGTTTGTTTGATACAAGTTCAATGGCTAGTAATCAAGAAAACTCACAAGATAGAGATGCTCCACCTGATACATCATCAAAAGAAGTTGCACGAGGCATCACCATTATGAAGGGAATCATTCGACATAGAGACCAAGGATTAATATATAATTTGGAATAGAATTCTGATAACCAACCAATTGGTCCTAATTCAGCAAAGTTGACAAGCTATAATGGTACACTTGTTCGTATGCATATTCCAGTCTCCGTAGCTAAATGGAATATGAAAAGCGAAGAGTTGGACGAGAAAAAAGACGCGATTTGGGACGAGCTTAAGGTATTATATATGGTTGTTGTTATTATCTTGACGATAATTTGTTTAAATTACTTATACTAACACACTCCATGCGTATGTTTTTTTGCAGAGGTCTTTTAACATACCAGATGAGCGTAAACGCTACATACTTGGTTTGGCCGGAAAAAGATATAGAGGGTGGAAAGCTTTTTTAACAAACACATATCTTAAGGATAAAGATGGAAACTTTCTTGAAGAGGCACCGGGACGGCCAAAAAAATATGAGCTATTCATTGATGAAGAAGATTGGGCTAAGTTTTTAGAGCAAAGAGATGAAGCTTTTCGAAAAAGGAGTGCCACAAATAGTGCGAGAGCATCACAACCCGCGTATCCATACAAAAAAGGGCATTTGGGATATGCACGCTTAGAGGAAAAAATTGTAAATAAATAGAAATGCGTTTTAATTAATTGTCTAAATGTATTTTATTTGAAGATTTTATCATTTGTGTCAATGTATAGTTAGAGGAGACGAAAAGTGAGGAAACCTCACTTCCAGTACATGTGTTGTGGAAGGAAGCTCGTGTGGGCAAGAATCAAACTGTCGATCCCGATGTTCAAAGAGTTTATGCTGAATGTGTAAGTATAACATTGTGTCTTTAATTAAATCAAATGTTTTTTAATATATAATTGATTTTTTTATCTCCACTAATAATTATTGAAATGTAAATGAATTACAGGAGACCATGTCGTAATCGGTATCCACCGGTGAGGACCGGGATGATAGGAGCGTACTTAGTAGAGCACTAAATGCTCCTGAGTATCCTGGTCGGGTGAGGGGTAAAGGTCATGGTGTGACTCCAAACTCTTTTTACAAGCATTCTAGGAGAAGAAATCCTACCAATGAAGAAGTGTTGCAAAAATTGCAGGAATTACAAGCACAAGTCTCTGAATTGCAAAGAGATAAAGAGATATATATGAGAGAAAAGTGCAATACTTCATCGGTGAAAGAAACTAGTGATAAAGTTAATATCAACTGTCAAAGAAAATTTCCCGAGGTAATTATAAATTTTTTTCCTTACAAATTGTTATATTTTATTAATGATAACGACTCTATATTTACTATTGGTTTAGGGCATTTCATCTTGCCAACTATACTTATCGTCACCGAATTATCGCCTAGTTGGCAAGGGAAAAGTGCACAACACTTTGGGAGATTTACTTCACCATAGGCCGCTCCCGGATGGACACCTGAAAGTATCAGTTGATGTTGTATTAGATCATGATGCGGTGCTACCGGTACCTGACATGGTCTCAGAGACAACATTGTTGCGAGATGCAATAGGGTCATTTGTTGCATGGCCCTCGGAGCTCACTATCATTGGTGATGAGGTATATTGAAAACCATTATGAATCATTTAGTTTTCGAATGTCAATTCTGCACCGTTACGTTAATTATTTTTTACATTTTAATTTTAGACTGCTCCTACAAAACCCGCAATTAAGGGTAAAGGGATTTTACAGGAGGAGGAGTCTGTTGCATCACTAAAAGAGGTACATTTAAAGTGTTAATATATAATCTAAATATAAAACTACATGATTTTATATTTTACCTAACTTATATGATTTTTAGGCATCTGCTCGGGGGTCACAACAAGTGACGCAGCAAGTTCGTAGCGTACCACCCAAGGGTCCTCCGAAGCCAGCGGCAAAAAAGGTGGTGCTTTTGTGCCTCGATACCGGACGACGCTCGGAACACTTGTTGATATGTCCGATTTGAAGGATGGTGCTTTCCGTGAAATCAATATGGATGAAGGTATCTTTGGTATTGAATTCATGTGAAATATTGCACTAGATGACTTGGAAGAGATTTTTACGCATGAACAACTAGGCGTCGGTAATATGCACTCATACATCCGGTAATATTCACTCATCCGATATATTATTTAATTAGTCGAACAATTTATTTACACATTTCAATGAAAATAATCTAATGTTTATTATGTTTTTATTTAAGGTTGTTGTATGACAAAGTGTTGCGCGGGACTGCATTGTCAAACAAATTCCGTTTCGTGTCTTCTGCCCATTGCAGCGGAATGTCAATTGCTACGGAACCAGAATCAGTTAGACAACGCTTAGTCGATAGATTCTTGTCCACCAGCAATACAGAAAGTCCGATTCTTTGGGCGTATAATACCCGACCAGTAGGGTTAGTTTCTCATTCTTGGTTCATCTAATCTTTGTTTCTTTTGCGTAGCAAAACTTTCATATAAACTATTGTTTTAATTTATAGAGTACACTGGTTGTTGCTTGCTATCAACCCTATAAGAGAAGTGGTATATCTTCTGAATTCGATAGATGGTGAGTGGACCAATTATTCGGCTATGAAGTCAATGATTGATACGTAAGTGGGATCGTTCTAAATATTCGTGTATATTTATATATTTAATTATTTGTGAGATTGATCTAAACATATGCTTTTATATTTTTGTTAGATCAATACAAGTGTTTCGAAGTCAAAGAGACGCACAGGTATCCCGGACTAAATCAAACAACATTACTTGGATCAAAGTGGAGGTACATTAATTTTCACAATTTTGCTTATAATATTTATGCTACTTGATAAAACAAGACAACTATAAAATCTTATTTGTTTTTCTATGTAGTGTCCGATACAGCGAAACAGTTCAGATTGTGGATACTATGTTTTGAGGTTTATGAAAGAAATCATTCAAACGAATCAATTAGAGATTCCAATCACGGTATGGATTTATAACTTAAGATAATTTCTTATAATTTATTACATTTAACTAAATCATTCATATTATGTTTTTGTTATGTAATACTTTGATGACTTCTATGCTGCTTCTTACACGAGACTTAAGTTGGAAAAAATCAAAGAAGAATTGTGTCAATTTTATATTCAGCAACTATTCATATACGTATGAATACATTATTGTGTGAACAATTTTATGAATACATTATTTTGATAATGACTTTGTGTTTGAGTTTCTTTGGTGGATGTTGGTTTATGTTTGTTTTTGTTGTTGTCGAGCCTTTAATTGACCGTGTTGTTCTGTTCATACTTTACAGGACCAGGCCGGGAAACGATCAAACTTTTGAAGTATAATATTATAGTACTCTAGGTGGTTACTAACTTTGTTCATACTGTTGCCAATATTTGAAGTATAACATTGTTGATGTTACTGATTTAGTTAATTTGTTTGACATGAGTTAGTTACATGTGAATTGAACTATAACTAGTACTTAGACCCGTGCGAGGCACGGGTTAAATATTTTCTAAGTAAAAAAATATTTTAAAAACACTTATAAATTAGAAATTTTACTTATAATAAAATATTATTGTATAGATAAAATGTAATTGTTATTAATAGTATATATAAAAAAAGAAGTTAATTTAGCTAAATTTTGTTTTTTATAAATTATAAAATTATTTGGGCATTTCTAATTTATTAATAATTTGTGTAAGTTTTAAAAAAAAATTTAACTCGTTAAATAAAAAATACCACAAAACACATATAAAATCATTTAGTTTATTAATAATTTAATCATATAAAAATTACGCAAGGTAAATTATATTATAATTTTAAAAAAATAATTAAAAATATATTGATATAAATAATTTTGATATGAGTTGCATTTGTAATTTAAAATATAAGTTAATTATTTTGATCTTTTATAATATTATATAACTGATTAAAATAAATTTAGATCAAAATAATAAATACAAAAGTGCGAGCACTGGTTAAAATTTATATAAGTAAATAATATATTTTAGAACTAATTATAATTTATAAATAAAGTTGTAATTACAAATTTACAAATAATTTATGTAAATAAAATATTTTACATCCTAAAAAGAATAAATGAAAACAAACTTTTCACTATTTATTGTCAGGTATTATTTTTCAACTTCTTATTTTTACCATCGGTGTCATATTAAAAGAACTTATAATTTCATTTTTTATTTATTTATTCTAACTCAATTAAAATATGTCAAATAATATATAAAATAGTTTACATCATCAACAAATTATTCTTTTAAATGAAAATGATTTACAAATTAAGCAAAATAAATTTTATAAATCTTACTTATTCATTAAAATTTTAATATAAAACTAATTTTTAAAAATTTAATATAATTGATATATCAGAAACAATTATTTTGATTTGTCTTATTAATTTAAACATTCAACATATCCTCAATTTTTCAAACAAAATCATTTGAAAAAATTTCATTCAATTAAGTTGAATCTTTATTTTCTATCAATTCTTCTAAAATTTATTACTTCTAAAATTCAACATATTTTCAAATATTTGGTTATAAAATCATATATAATAATGATTTAAATAAAACAATTTAAAAGAATATTTTACAAACAAAATCAATAATTTTATTTTAGAAGCACGGGAAAGAATGACTTAAATGAATACTCGTTTGAGGCACTGGAAAAAATTTCTTATTCTAAAAAAAGAAGATATTTTATAACTAACAATTTACATGAATTTCAAAAAAAACATTAACAAAGGCTTTATATCTAATTATTGGACATAAATTGACAAAATAAATTCAAAAATAAAAGAAGCTTAGAATGAAAAAAAAAATCATATTTTGATTTTCACACAAACACAACAAAACATCAATTTAATTTAGTTTAATTTAGTGATTGTTGTCATATAATAAGATATAAAGTGACAAAATAAATTGAAAAAAATGAGAAATTTCTACGAGACATTCAAAACAAAATTTATAGAGAAAGAAAACTTTATGAGTGATGAAAACATATTCTTTTAACCAATTCAAGAGTTTTATGTTTTGAAACATAACTTTCAATCAAATATGATGCCAATAAAATATATTTAAGCTACTAACTCTTTTAATATTACACATATGCATTAGGAACTTCATTTTCTGGCTTTCTATAAAATGGTGGACAATCTTCAATCATCTAGAGTAACAAAAAAAACAATTATGTTCTGGTCAATATTTTTCCAGCATCTCCAAGAATAACAATAACCCACTAATGATTGTCAACCTGTATATTCCTATTCTATATATCTACATTTAAAGTGGGCTTAAAACTATCCATAAATAAAATTATCATAACACAAGATTGTTTAGAAAATAATAATTACAGTTAAGAAACAATTGATCCAAGTTTGTTTTTAAAGAAAAATAACATAACAGCTACAAAATTGAATCTACTCTTAAAGTGAAGTAGAATGAAAACAATGAGAAATTAGAGACTCATCTCTTTGATTTCCTAACAGACAGTGCGTGTTTCGTATCACGGATTTGCCACCATAGTTTTGTATAAGATACACTCTATAATTTTTGCAAAATCACAGTAGCTTGCTGCTATTCCGTCAAATTCGCCACAAATCCAATCATGCAGAGTCTTAGTATCAATCACATCACACCTTCATCCCATATCATTTCTTTCCGAAGAGGTTCTAGTTGATAGAGGGACAGTGAGACTTAGAAAACTACTTAAATATTCACGCCTACAACTTCACAAAATTTTCTAAAGAATATTGATCTTTATAAGGACCAAAATTGAGCACATAAGTTCATTCCTGGAACAACAGAAGCAAATTTTAATAATTCTAGGATACCTCTAATGATTTAAAAATGGCCACATAAGTTTCATCTCCTATTTAGGCGTTCTTGTTCTAACTTGTCAGGAAAGCTGCACATTTTTACTAACAGTTGTAAAAATACAAACGATTGTTGAGCCACAAGTATTCATATGTGCTTTTTCTGTTATTTAGTGTTATACTTAACTATGATGATGCAATGTTATGAATAACTTTATTAAAATTATTCAAACATTGAGAGTGAACAAATTATGTTAAGTGCAGAAGTTGTGCATATTCTAAGAAAAGATTTATTGTAATTTTCAACTTGTCCATTCTTAATGTCTTATAAACATATTGAGAAACGAATTGAAGTAAATTCTGATTCATACTTTTTAAAAGGCAGAGAAACTATTTATTAGCTATTGTTGTTTTACGGATTTGAAAAATTTGAGACTGAAAAAATTACCAGGGCGGAACATCTTTTACAAAACAAAAATACACTAAATAAAAGGTCTTCTTATAGTAAAACTAACTTGTCATCAGTTTCCTGAGAGGTAAATCGATCAATATTCGTCACTGTGGTGAGCTTCGGGTGAGTTCCTGTCTGAAAAAAAGGCAAATTAAAAAGACAAAAAATAAATCAAAAAGATTGTAAATAACACAGAAATGACAGTAATATTATAATAAGAAGCAAGAAAAAAAGAAAAAAAGGGACCTCAATTGCATATTGTTCTGCAGGTAATCCAAAAAGCATCCCACTCCATTGGATGCAAGCTAGCTAGAGTATCCGTGACAGTGTATCCAAGCGGATGTCCAACATGTAAACCAGCTCCACCACAACAACAAAAAAGCACAAATCATAATCTAAATTTCATTGTAATTCTCAATATGAATCGAAAAATAGAATAATCGAAGTAACTACAATTCAAAACCTAAGGTAAGGGAACATATCAAGAATGTAATATTTAGGTTTTGACATATTGATATCATCATCGGGGGTTCTGAAAGTGCTGTGTTGCTCCCAAACCGCTGCCACTTGGGTTCAATTTCATGGAAAGGATAAGCTCTAGGAAGAGAGATTAAGAAAGAACAACAAAATCAGAAAGATCTAACCCATTTCTGCAGATCTCAACGAACGACCGGACCGTTCAACATCAACAACGTGAATCATCAGTTTAAAAAAACGCAAGCAACATCATCATCAATCCTCAAAAACACAAGCAACATCATCATCAATTCCCAAATTGTGAATCATCTACCGCCGCCACAGTTAGCGAATCGGAAGGAGAGAAGATGAAACGAAGGTTGAGATCGCCGGAGAAGATGAAGAGAGCCACCACCGCTCTTGAGCTTGAGAGAAGGAGGACAGAAGGATGAGCCGCCGTTGTGATTTGATCGGAGAAAACGGCGGAGGGTGAGGTTTTTATAGCGCCGTCGGAGTTTCAATGGTTAGGGGTTTGTTGGAGAATGAATTGTGATGCTCTCAATATTTATAGACTATAAAAATACACTGGAAATAGCTTCCCAATTGATGTCAGATGTAGTGAATCGATTCACCGAAGCATTTGAAAACATAAAAAGTTTGATGAATCAGAAATTGGAAAAGAGAAAGCATTAATTTACGGAAGACACGAGGATGATTGGAAGTGGAAGGGATGGATTTAGTTGTTTATGTCTTCAAGAACACATGTTTCAAGCGTGCATATTTTCTTTTTGAGTGATGATTATTTGCTTGGAGAAGGTGAATCAACACAGCAATATTTTCAATACAAAAGTCAATAATTAAGATAAAGTAATTTAATAGTAACAAATAATTATTAATTAATAATTATTTTAATAAGATTGATATAAATGGAAACATTTCCTATAATAGAAATAACAAAAATAGAATACTCTTTAAAATAATGACACTTGGCAAACTTGCCAAAGTTCTCATCTTGCTTTTTTATTATGAATGATGATGTATATATATAATTTTGGATATTATAATGGTATTATATATATTAGTGTATATATATATATATATATATATATATATATATATATATATATATATATATATATATATATATATATTGTCCTACCTATGGTTGAAAATATATCACAGGTCGAAAATATATTACAGGTCGAAAATATTACAGGTTGAAAATATATTACAGGTCGAAAATATTACAGGTTGAAAATAAATTTAAATTACAGGTCGAACTGGGAAGCTTAAATTACAGGTTGCACTTTAAAATACCTCATTTAGCAACGACGACGCTTTTAAAAAACGCTCTTAAAGAGCCACCTACTAAAGCGCTTTATTACTAAAAGCGTTGCGTAAGATAAAAAAAAAGCATAAAAAATAAAAAAAACGCAACATACGAAAGCGCTTTTGGAAAAGCGCTCTTCTAGGGGGGGCTACCAGAGCGCTTTTCTGGAAAAAGCGCTCTTATAGGGGGGATACTAGAGCGCTTTTGGAGTTTCAAAAGCGCTGTCGTTACCTACGGCAGCGCTTTAAAAGCCCAAAAAAAGCGCTTTTAAAGCCCTTTTCCGTAGTAGTGATATTTGATCCGAGAAGCACTTAAAATTAATCAAACTTTACTGTCTGCATTGGATCATGAGATACATCTCCAGATGCTTTACGTAGATGTATCTCCGAAATAATCTAAAGCTTAACAAATAAAGGTTCGTCCAGAGATGCATCTCCAAAATAATCTAATTTTTAACAAAAGGTGCGTCTGGTGATACATCTTTGAAAACTGAGGGTCATTTTTTAAATTACATAAGGTGCTTTTTCAGGTACATATGGTGTGTTAAGAAATTCCCTAATTGAATATGGACAAAGGGTATAATGAAGTAAAATGGATTTGGAAAATGTATCCAATCAAATTAATATTTATAATGACCCACTAAAACGGAAAAGGATAATCATGTCATAAGTGGGGAAAATGTGAAAGTTTATGCTACAAGTGAAGGATTAGATTGCTAGAAGTGAAGGATTAGATTGAAATGCTGGATTAGATGAAAGACTATATTTAAATGGTGGATTAGATAAGGATTTGATTAAAATTATAAATCAGATGAAGGACTAGATTCTAATGTTTGATTCGATGAAAGACTTAACAGGATTGCTGGATTAGAAGATGTCGTATTCTTGAAATATCCTATACTAACGAAGGCTCAATTTTGACGAAGGTTCTGTATGCAAAGATATGTGTTCCTTTGCATGGTTAAATCTCTTGGTAATCACGATGAGTATTTTCAAATAAGGAATGATGCAGTGGGTAGAATACCACTTTCACCATTGTAGAAGCACACTGCCGTTTTTATATAATATCATATGGATCTCCAGCTGGCAGTATGGATAACTATGTTGGCATCGGTGAAAACACATCATTGGAGTGCTTCAAAAAGTTTCTAACGTGCGTATGCATAATTTTCTATGCTCAGTACATAAGAAGGTCCTGCAATGAATACATTGCACGTTTACTACGAATTTTTTAGGCACACGACTTTTCAAGAATGTTGGGTTCAATTGATTTTTATGTATTGGAAATGGAAAAATTGTCAAGTTTCATGGAAAAGTCAATTTCCTATATTTGATCATGGTAAACCCATAATCATGCTTAAAGCCAATGTCGGTCATGTGCATGGGCAAACAGTGCTACAACACAGGGCCTCAGTATTTAAAGGGCCTCCAAAATTCAATCCACACTCTAATTAAATAATTATGAAAGTAATATTGTTTTAATGTTATTTTAATGTGTCACGAGCTAAGCCCTTCAATTTCTGCAACAATAAAAACTAACGTACCAATTAGTGAAGGTAGTTGGGATTTTAATACTTTTGAGTTATCGTAGAGAAACAAATTAATAATTCTATTACTTAAGAAAACTTCTTATATTAATTATACGTATTTTTTTATTTCAAAAGTATTACATATTTTATTAAGTATAAATCTTATAAGTCAAAAGTGCAAATCGTTTAAGAATAAATTCTAATGTGTATAATTAGAGGTGTTCAAATTTAAATAGATCCAATAAAAAAAATTAATTCAAACGAAATTGAATAGAATTTGATTTTTTAAACTAATTATTCAAAATCAAATTAAATCACGATTAATTTTATTTATAGATAAGATGTGTTTTTATTTTGTAATCAATTTAAACTGCGCCACAAATATCTTTATTAAGTCAATTTTTAAAATTCGAACAGGGCCTCCAGATTAATTAGGTCGAACTTACTTAAAGCCGTGACATCTCAAGACTTGTTGGTTTGACATGCACTTTTTGGCCCTTTGGGTTCCAACGACGACATTAATATGTTAAACATCTCAGAAGTCTGCAATGATATTTTGAATAGACAAGCTCATGCAATGAAATACACAGTACATCGAAGTACATATCATATAAGGTACCACCTAGTTGATGATATTTATCTTGAGTGGACAATGTTTGTCTTTACCATCTAAATGTCGTTGGAGAAAAGAGAAGTGTGTCCGTCCAACAACAAGAGTTAGTACAAAAGGATATTGAACGAGCATTAAGAGTGCTTCGAGCCCAATTCACAATTGTGTGTGGCCTGACACGTTCTTGGCATGTGAACCCATTAAAACACATAATATTAGCATGCATCATATTACATAACATGATTGTTGAAGATGAGCGAGATGCATATGCCAATAATTTTGATTACGATCACATAGATAATGATTTATCCATAAGTAGAGTATCTATCGATTCTGATTCCATTTTGACAATATTGTTTGAAAGGATATCACATGTTCATCAAAGGCAAAATCATCGCCAACTTCAAATAAACTTTGTGAAGCATATTTGAGAGTGGTTTAGTCAATAGAATAATGAAAGTTAATTTTTTTCTTATTTTGCATTTCAGTTAAAATGTAAATTGTTACTTATCGTTACGTATTTTTATGTATTATAATGAATATGTAGTTTTTATATATTATTGTTGTGCATTTTATATATTTTAATTTAGGGTTATGCTAACATGTGCCCTAAGGGCACATGTTAAGATACTATAATTAAAAATACTTAAAAGTAATTAAATACAATAAAGTCATATTTAAAGTTTCGATAGATTGAATGCACGCGTTCCAAGAAAATATTTCTATAAATATCTTATTATCTTGTGCCCTTGGGGCACATGTTAGCTTTTCCCTTTAATTTATTATATTCTATATTTATTATTATTTACAATTTATTTTGACGAACTTCATTAAAAAAATTGTTTATAAATTTAATAATTAATATTTTTATGTATGTTAATGAAAATAGTTAAAGTAATATTAATTTTGAATCAAAAGTAATTAAAAAAAAATTGTGTGTCGATTTTGACTTCTTAGAACCATTATTAAACTAAATATTTCATGGATTAACTATAGATCACTCAAATCCTACAAGTCCATTTAACCCCATTAAAAATAATCTAGTATATGTTTTGATTGACGGTTGATAAAATAATTTAGTGTATATTTTTATTGATGGTGGATAAAATTGATTATGATAGAATTGAGTTTGGTAGAATTATTTTTATCATAATTAAATTATGTTTGAATACATTTATGTAAAAATTAGTTGAACAATTTTTTTAGCGAATTTACAGCTAAAAAATTACAAACTTTAACTTCATTCAAAAATCAAAAATCAAACCAAACATGCTATTAGATTATCCACTTAATCACTCGATTATAAATGCTACAAGTGGAGATTTCAAAAAAATGTTATAAGTGGTTGATATATTATAAAGTTGCCACCTTAACATCATTTTGCACACATCAGTGTAGCGGGGAAAATTTGAGATCAAAGCCATTAGATTGATTTGGCTCATAATTTCAATAAAAGTTGCCACCACGCTTTATTATTTCCAAAGGAAATGGGAAAAGAGCGAAATAAACCCAAAAAAGAAGTTTTTAAAACAAAAACAACAAAAAGAGATCTTAGGTACGAGTGTTGATTATACAAGGGAAATGTTTTAAGCACCCCTTATATCTGTGGTACTTCACAAGAACTTTTTTGAAAATCTGTGTTTATTAAAGAAAGATATTGTGTGCAAAGAAAGGATTTGTTTTGATTAAAATAAGCTCGGCAAGACATTACATCATAGGCCTACATACCTCCTCGGTGTAATGGAGAAGTCAGAGCTAATGTAGTTCCACATAAAAGAGAAAAGGTTTTTAAAAAGGAATAAACACTTTATCATCATAGGAGAGAATACTCAGCCATTGATCTTAAATATGAGAACAAATGTCTCATTTGCATCACAAATGAAAGAAGGGATCCAACTTAGATAAAATTAACAAGTATGCCACTAGCTCTCTCAAGTGGAAAAGGTTCCATCATATCAATCAATATAAAGATCGTGGGGTATCACAACTCACCACAACAATCAATCGTGTCTAAACTTTTAAAGAAAAGCCACTAAGGGCAAAATGTATTTTTAAAGAAATATTTTTAAAAGAGTTTGCAAACATAAGAATGTTTTGGAAAAAGGGAGGAGATTTTGAAAATCTAAGAAGGGGGAAGAAGATGAAGGGACTATCATAGAGCATAAAATAAAAGCTAAGGAAAAGAATGATCTAACCAAATAAGAAGCCAACATTTGACATTAAGAGTCAATGTAGATTTCTCATCCTTTGGACTACCAACATTAAACCAACATAATACCAATTGGGGATCCAGATGAACTTGATTATCTTTAACACAACTTGCACTAAGCCTTTATAATGTATCATAAGCTCTTGACAAAAATCGGGCAGAGTAACGGCTGTGTACAGATGAATTCTTTATCACAATGCCTTGGGATTAACCATCAAGGACTTTAAAAGAAACACATGCATACACAAAGAGAAAACAACCCAACGCCTTGGAGTAAACCCCAAGGACTTCCAGACAAAATAACAGTAATATAACAAGGTCCAGAGGTGTCAAGGTAACAAGGATCCTAATGGTAAGTCCAAGAGGTTCAGATCTCAAAAGTGGTCAGGATAGTAATCAATAGTCCACAAAGAGTCTTTTAAGGATTTTTATTGTTCAAGTTAGTTATTAGTGTTTTAAGCACAAAAGTAAAATATGGTCCAAATGGACAAAAGAAAAATGGCGGAAACATAAACATACGTCCAAGTGGACAAAGGAAAAAAGGCATGAACGTAAAGATGATGAATGATAAATGAGAGAATAAAAGCATAAAGTGGAAAATAAAATAAATGACAATATAATAAAAAGCATAAAAATAAAGTTAATGGTTATTGTCAATTGTTAATTTTTGTAGATCAATGGTGAGTGAGTGATGATCTCGGGTTAAAATTCAATGAAAGCTCATCAGAAGATTGATAGAATCAAAGCAACTACACGATAAACTTTCAAAAGTCTTAAACCAACCGCATACAATCTCTGCCATTTTTGATCTTTTTTCGATTCGGGACAAGAAATGTAGCGCTATGTTAAGCAATCGCCAAGTAACTTATATAGAAGTCACCCTACAACGAGGCCGGTCAATAACGATTTGTGTGCTAATGCATGCGAGAGAAACAATATGTAGGTCGTTTTCCGAAAGCGATGCCGCACGAAAAGAAAAGAGGTAACTATCTAATCTTCATCAAGAACTCAAAATAATTCCAATGATATCGAAGATTTTCATCGTCCAAAATGAAAGAGAAGAAAAAGATGGAATTACATTAAAGGTTCCTTCCATCTTCAAGTTCAATCACTTAATATTGTGGATTAGGATTTTCACCCATCAACACTCTAAGTCCATTGAATTTGAAGAGGAATTAGATCTCTAAACTTGTAATTCAAAGTAAACATCAAAAGAAGGGAGTAGGAGAAGAGGAAGTATCAAAAACAAGTTAAAAGAGGCAAAAAACTGCAAATGCTGTCAGGAAACTGGCTTCCCAAAACAGGGAAACAGGTTTCCTGTACACGTTTTGTTCAAAATCTGGCATAAACCAGTTAGGGAAATCGATATCCCCAAACATAGTAAACGATTTCTTGCACGAAATTTTTCAGAAAATCAGCATTTTAAGAGAAAAAACTTTGCTCAAACATAACATCAAACACCTTATGATCTTGATTGTGATTGAGCATACCATCAAATCACCAGCAAATAGGACAAAAGTAATACCAAAGGTGTAGCACACATAATCAACAAAGAATCACGTCTTGAAGGATGGAAGTGGAACAAAAAATTACCAATTGAAATCAACTTCTTCAAGAACAAACACCAACAAGCCTTGATCTACCAAAAACGGATGAAGAAAAAGTGTTTGGATGAAGGTTTAGCTCAAAGATTAGTAAGATTCAATGTGAATCTCCCTAACTTTTTTGGTGTAAGAAGAGCTTTGAGTGATTTGGGGAAAGGATGAGAAGAGAATTTGCAAGAGTGATTTTGGCTCTCCAAAGCTTGTGTAATGAATGAGAGGAGACCTCTATTTATAGAATTGGAAGTGGGGGTAGTGGCAAATTGGTAATTGTCCCTTGGAGATTAATTTGAATTTAATTGGTAAAAATGAGATTAAAGTGGGTTTATGAAGGAAATTAATTATAGTAATGATTTGGAATATTGGTGATGATAAAGAATAATCAAAGAGATGGGATTGGTGCCAAAATGATGTCATGTTACCTTTTTTTTTTTCTTTCAAAATTCGTCCATGGAAACCGATTTTCCCTATATGGGTAAATCGTTTCCCCAACCAATTTTCAAAAAAAAAAAACCTTTTGAATTGCTTTGGCTCTGAATCAATCTTTACCTGTAAAACAAACAAAAATGCACATTTTTGATTTTGGTTAATACAACATATACAAGCTAAACAACTATAGGGGCTTGATGGTTCCCCTCAGAGATGAAGTGAGCATAACACCAAAGATAAACCTTCAAGAGTGTGATTTTGACCAATAATTAGAATGGATAATCTTAGGGTCAAAAATTGGAGTACGACAATCTGCATCATAACATCATGGTGAGTTTTTTTGTTTAACATAGTTAAACATAAATTAACTCAAAAAATGATATCAATGTGTAGGTTTAGATACATCATACTACATGTGCGTGCGCGTATGTACAAGAGATATAAATTTATTTAAAGTTGTGGAAAGGGAGCAAGTGGTTGAGGCATATAACTTTAGTTGGGGAATTGCAAAAAAATGATTTTATTTAAAGAGTTTTAAAAAATTCAAACCGGCTTTTAAATTTGATTAACTCAATTGCTTGAAATTTTGTTAGGGTAAAGGTGGTGATTAGCTTCTCATTTCATAGGCCAATGCCTTATATACACAAGTACAATAGGATGCAATAGCTAAATCACAGAGGCCCAGTCAATTGGCCTTTAAGCCCAACAAACCCTCCCTTAAGTTGAATATCACAACAGATATCAACTAAAACAACAAACAAGAAAAAGAACATACAGCAGTAAGTAAAATTACATAAGAGAACTAATATCACACATTCCAAGTCCCTCCCTTAATCTGCAGAATGTTTCCAGCTTTAGAGCCTTGGTCATGATGTCTGCAAGTTGCTCTTCAGATTTGCAATGCTTCAGTTCTACAATTTCATCCCTGCTTAATTCTCTAAGGAAGTGGTATCTCACATCAATGTGTTTAGACCTCCCATGCATGACTGGATTCTTTGATAACTTTATGGATGAACTATTGTCACAGTACACAATCGTGTTCCCAGTTTGTTCTTGCTGCAGTTGCTTCATTATAGCTCTCAACCACACACTTTGACATGCACAAGAAGCAGCTGCCACAAATTCTGCCTCAGTGGTTGACAGAGTAACTATGGGCTGTTTTTTAGAACACCATGATATAGCTCCTGATCCTATAGTAAAGACATAGCCTGATGTGCTTCTCCTATCATCATAATCTCCAGCATAGTCAGAGTCTGTCCATCCTACCAATTTCAAATTTCCATCATCACTGTGCTTGTACAAAATTCCATAACTCATAGTGCCTTTTAAGTATCTCAAAATCCTCTTGATAGCAGCTACATGTAATTCAGTGGGCCTTTCCATGTACCTTGCAGCAAGACATACTGAGAAAGCCATGTCTGGTCTAGTTGCCAATAGATACATCAGACAACCAATCATCTGTTTGTAGTAGGTGGCATCAGTAGGCTTTCCATGTTCATCTTTGATAAGTTTACATCCAGGCACCATTGGGCTGCAAACCTTGTTACAATCAGTCATTCCAAATCTGCTCAGTATCTCAGAGGCATATCTGTGTTGATGAATGAAGATTCCTTGTTGGGTCTGATTCACTTCAACCCCCAAGAAATACTTCATTTTGCCTAAGTCAGTCATGGCAAATTTCTCCTTCATAGATTCCTTGAATTGTTTCATCATTTGTTCATTGTTTCCAGTGTAGATTAAGTCATCTACATATAGGCTAACAATTAGAATCTTGTTTTTTCCTTCACACTTAACAAACAGTGTGTGTTCATGAGAACACTTCATGAATTTTTCAATGATAAAATAAGACTCTATCTTGCTGTACCAAGCCCTAGGGGCTTGTTTTAATCCATATAATGCCTTCTTGAGCTTGTACACTTGATTCCTGTTCTTTGTTTCAAAACCCAAGGGTTGATCTACATACACATCTTCAATTAGTTCACCATGCAAGAAAGCACTTTTAACATCTAATTGAAAAACACTTTGAGCATATCCCTTTGCTACAAGCCTAGCCTTGTGCTTCTCAATTTTTCCCTCCTCATTATATTTTGTCTTGAAAATCCACTTCGCCCCAATAGATTTTATACCCTGTGGAAGTTCAGTTAATACCCAAGTGTCATTCCTTTGAATTGAATCAATTTCTGACTCCATTGCTTTTCTCCATACTTCATGTTTTACAGCTTCATCATAAGTATCAGGATCTTCTTTAGAGCTAAACAGGGCAAGGCTTTGCATTGAATCGTGTTGATCTTCTGTGACATAATCTCTGAGGTAACTAAGTGGCTGTCTTGTCCTAGCAGGCCTTTCTTCCACACTGTCACTGTCACTGTGTTCTTCTCCAGCTTCTTGTCCTTCTTCTGTAATGTTGTCATCTGCACCATTGTTTCCACCAGTTTCATTAACAGCTTCAATCTCATCTTGGCTATCTAGTGCCTCACTAATTTGCTCTACTTCATTGTCAGCAATCTGATTTTCTCCCCTGCTGTTACCTTTGTTGCCCCAGTCCCAGCTCTTATGCTCTTCAAACACAACATCTCTGCTGCTGATGATCTTTCTTTCAGTTGGATTATACAATTTGTAAGCCTTGGATTCTTCACTAACACCAAGGAGAATGCACTTTGTACTCTTCCCATCCAATTTCTTTCTCTGCACATCTGGAATATGTACATGTTCCAGACAACCAAACACCTTGAAATGATGGACTGAGGGTTTTATACCACTCCATGCTTCTTCTGGAGTCATGTTCTTCACAGCAAAGGTAGGACATCTGTTCATGACATAAGTGGCCCAGTTTACAGCTTCAGGCCAAAATCTCTTGGGAACACTTCTAGCTGACATCATGCTTCTAACCATGTTCAAAATAGTCCTATTTTTCCTTTCAGATACTCCATTCTGCTGAGGTGTGTAAGCTGCAGTTAAGTGTCTTTTTATCCCTTGTGCACTACAAAATTCATTGAAAGTTGTTGATGTAAATTCTCCACCTCTATCTGTTCTAAGACACTGAATAGCACAGTTTGATTCTTTTTCAACTAAGGACTTAAATTTTTTGAAAAATTCAAGAGCTGCAGATTTTTCTTGCAAAAAATAAGTCCAAGTTTTCCTAGTGTAATCATCTGTGAAGGTAATAAAGTACCTGTTGCCACCATTAGATTCTGGCTTAATTGGTCCGCATATATCCGAGTGCACTAATTCAAGCCTTTGAGAAGCTCTCCAACTAGATTTCTTAGGGATGTTGTCTCTGTGTTGCTTGCCAGATATACAGTCTGCACATTTGTCTTCTGTAGCTTTCACCTCTGGCAGTCCCCTCACCATTTTCTTTTGATTGAGAGTCCTCAAACCCTTGAAACTAAGATGAGCATACCTGTGATGCCACAAGTAGGATTCATCAATTTTGCTCATCTGCAGACACTTGGGTAGAATTACAGGAGCAAAAATCCTGTACATTCTATTGTTTGAAATTTGAGTGGTGAGAATTAACCCCTTTTCATCATGAATAACTTGGCAGATATCCCTTTTGAAGATTAGAGTTAAATTTCTCTGTTGAAGTTGGCCAACACTCAACAAGTTGCTACTCAGCCCAGGCAGATAGTAAACCTCAGTAATCACATGAACCTTTCCTCCAATATTCAGTTTGATGTTGCCTTTGCCCATAACTGCCATCTTGGAGTCATTTCCTAGCTTGACTGATTCTGTGAAACTGTCATCAAAATCATGTAACCATTCCTTTGTGCCAATCATATGATTGCTACAGCCGGAATCAAGATACCAAATCTCCTCTTTGGTGCATTCACAGTTCGATTCAGCCATCAGTAGCATTTCTTCTTCCTCGTAAACCTCAGCGTAATTTGCATTTTCCCATTCAGGACACTCATTTTGATAGTGTCCAAATCTATGACACTTATAGCATTGAACAATTTCTTTGCTTAGTCTTCCTCTTCCTCTTCCTCTTGCAGAGAATCTTCCCCTTCCTCTGCTACCACCTCTGCTAGCGCTAGCTACCTTCAATGCTTGTTCATCACTTTGGTCCTTCTGACACTTCATTCTTCCCTCATGAACAAGCAAGCTGCTCTGTAGCTCATCAATGGAGAGGATTGTAACGTCATTCGATTCTTCAATATAACACACCACATAGTTGAATTTAGCCGGCATAGAGCGGAGAATCTTTTCAACCACTGTGATTTGTTCAAGCTTTTCACCATGACTTGTCATGCGATTCGCAATTGCAAGCGTTCTCGCAAAGTAGTCATTCACCGTCTCATTTTCCCCCATTGCAAGAATTTCAAATTCTCGCCGTAAAGATTGTAACTGTGCTCGCTTGACCTTCGTAGAACCTTGATACTTCTTGCGCATCGCCTCCCAGATATCTTGTGCAGTATCACGAGTGAGAATCGTCTCCAAGATCGATCGATCGATAGCTTGAAAAAGATAGTTCTTGACCTTCAAATCACAGAGTTTACTGGCTGCCGCAGCTTGTTGTTGAGCCTCAGTTGCATTTGCCGGTGCTATTGTGACGCCATTTTCAATTTGTCCCCAATATTCCTTCGATCGGAGAAGGTTTTCCATAAGCATTGCCCAATGTTCGTAATATCCTTCGAATTTGGGAACCGCCGGTTGCAGAAATTGAGAGGAGTCAGCCATGAACAAGCCTGAGAGAAAAGAATGCAAGAATTGGAAAAGAAAGAAGGAGTGCGAGACGGTTAGAACCGTTAGAAACAGAAACTGCAGTTTTGTGAATTGTGAGAAAAATGGATCGGGGCTCTTTGATACCAATTGTTAGGGTAAAGGTGGTGATTAGCTTCTCATTTCATAGGCCAATGCCTTATATACACAAGTACAATATGATGCAATAGCTAAATCACAGAGGCCCAGTCAATTGGCCTTTAAGCCCAACAAATTTGTGATTCAAATCATTAATCATTTATGTTCTATTCAATTGCATGGATATATCTGAATCCGGCAGTCCACTGCGGCAAAGGCTTGCAAAAATCTCCTCATAAACTGACAGAGAATGTAAGTTCAGGAAGAAACAAGAGTAGCCAAACTGTACAAACAATCCCCATTTTTAATTTTCATAACAACAACAACAACAACAAAAAGAGATGCAAATTACTTTCTTAGTTAACTGGATAACCAGGAGATTAAAAACAATCAGCATAAAAACATTGCGACTATGCACAGTAAACAGTCTCAAGTTTTCACTGCCATAGGAAAATTACTGCACCATAAAAGGCAGAAAAGTCATGTCAATGTCTTCAACTTGTCTGAACACTCGCCATGATCCACTGGTGCTTTGAAGTTCTTCACTGATTTCCCCAAGACGTTTAAAGCAGCAACTCGTTGTAATTCTTTAGCTGTCATTGATGAATTGATATGTGAGAAAAAAATCATCAGCTTCCTGTTGTCTCAAAATACTGTTTGCTAAAACTAACAATCAATTGCGGTAAGAATATTTATGGATATATGGAACAGGTCAAGGATATCGACAATACAAAAAAACATATAATTTCCACAATGTTATAATCCAGACATGGGAAAAAATGCTACTAATATACAAAAAAAATGTTGAAACATCAGAGTTCTGACAGTTCTCTTGCCTAAGTCTCAAGCATCAAATATAGGCCGAAACAGGGAGGTGGAATAAACTGTATAAAGCATTCTGTTTCAGTAAATAGAGACCAAACAAAATGAATAACAGAATAAAACAAAGGCAGATGCATAAAACAATAAATGGCATGAATGGGAGTAATTCAAAGACTTGCTCACAATAACTGAACTACCACAAGCACTATTGATAGTGAATAATCATAAGATTTGAGTTAATGCCTGATTCCACTCTCCCCGTCCTAATGTGTAAGTGTCATCTCTAAGTCAGTGATTGCATAGGAAACATGTGGAACAATGATTCCATTACCTTCCTCAAGTGAAAGCTGAATTGATCTCTTCTCTAACTCAACAGCATGTCTGCTAAGTTCAACCGAAGACAGAGATTGAAGCACTGCCATAGAATGAAATCAGTCAAATAAAATAACAGGAATTTTGAAGAAAGCGTTTGAGTCGTTCCTAGACATACTTTGGATGTAGTCGGCTTGGTCTGATTGGTCCAATTTCCTTAAAAACAACTGCAACTGTTGATAACGCTCTTCCCAATGCACATTTTTAAATAGCTTAGGATTGGCAATGGTATGTCCAGAAGAAGGTGGGACGTAATTGGACTCAAGTGGCGCCAACATCATGCCAGACTTCCCATGAGAAACAGGAATAGAAGGGTTTCCAGATGAGGTTATTGAAGATGCCATAGGAAAAGGTGCAAATGGTGGGACACAAGAAACGTTTATGTGAGGTTTTGGTTGAGCAATTTCCTCTTGACAATAAAGTTGGGTTGAAAGTGGAGAAGAAGAAGCATTAACAGTTGTATTTTCAAAAGGGGTATTTTTGGGCATTTCTCCTTCTGATTTTCTACGGACATAGACGAGATGTCCATTGGCAGCATTATTGGGTGGAGATTGTTGGAGAGGGTGGTCAGAGGAGGGTGTGTTAGAATTGGTAGCAGGATCCTTATCCTCCTTTAAGAAGGAAGAGGTTCCGATATCGGAGGTTGGCAGCAGATGAGTAAGCGATGTGTTGTTTGCAGCAGCATTGGGCAAATCCATTTTAGAATTGCCCTGATTGTAATCACAAAACTTTGAATCTATACTTTGTTGGAGCATCTCCAGCTGTCCCAAAAAGTAAATATTAGGTATAGCATTAGTGAAAGGTTCGAGGAGGTTCCATCCCTTTAGTTTCAAGTAGTAAGAATTGGTATAGTACATTACATTACTGATAATCTATAGAAAAATAATCATGGGAAAACACACACACACACACACACCATGTGCAGGGAAGTTAAATAATGAAAGGGTCTAAAAATAGCAAGCATGGGAAGTGACAGAGACGGAAACCCTAGGGTTAATTAATCCCAATAACAGATACATGATTAGTGAGTAATGTATCAGTAGAATCAGAGTTATGAAAACAAACCTGAGAGATGACCGGAACATTATATCACCCTCCGCCGCGATCAACAACAGCCCTGAGGTGTGCGCTGCTGCTCTTATATCAATTCCATCAATTTCTTTTTCATTCAATCCCCTCCATTTAACTAACTACTAACTTCTATTTAAAATCCAAATAATAATGTAATTCAAAACAGAACAAACTATTTAACCTCTTTTTTTAATGGAAAAACAAATTTATCTTTTTAATATTATTTTTGGGTTTAATCTAATAGAAAACCAACCCATATCATTAATTTTTTTTTTTATAAAATAAAGCGTGATGTTGTTGGATACATGGTTGTGATTGATAAAATTATTTTATATTGTGTATCACACATTTTCTTCTTATTTTTTATTGAATAAAACACACATGAATATTTCACTTTGTGAATGGATCATACATTAAGTGGTATGACTTACATGTGTTTTCTCTTTTAAAAAAATATATTATAGTGTAATATAAAGAGAATGTTCCTAACATTCATATTACTTCATTAATATTAGAGCAATTTTATTTTAAAATTGGATTTCCAACACCATATGTGACATGCTTTAACAAAATATTCTGGGTGTGAATCAAATTCCATGTTGACATTTTTAGCACATTTGTTATATAATTTATCTCATGTCTTGAAATTTCTTCTCTAATCACCTCAAACTCCTTTCTTAGGAAATAAGGTAAGGCTTCAAGGTTAGACACATTTAAATTCATTCATCATATATCTCTTAAAGTTAGGTATCTCAAACTCATCACTTTGAGTTATGGTGAGTTATGGTTATGTGATCAATGTACATTTCACAGTTGCACACACTTCACAAACCTTTTTTGAGGTAGGAAAACATCAATCTTCTTAATCCATTTTCTAGGGGTTTGTTCCAAGTTATGTAGAGCATTCTTCAACCTATATATGATGATCACTTTGCCTTTTATCTTAAAATTTGTCCCTTATTCTATTAATTCTCCATTAAAGAAATACTAAATTTACATTTACATGATTGATTGACCATTTCGTGGAGTAAATGAAAAGTAAATGCGGTGTTTAGACTAATGGTGCAATTTAGACTATAATGAGATACATTTACAGATGACTAGTGGATCTAAATTGCACCATTAGTCTAACTGTCTCAATTCTAGGCAGAGGTGCATGTATCTCATTGTAGTTTAGACGATGTTTTTTCACTTTCCAAAAGTTTTGCTTTGTATTCTATTATCCCACATGTTGGCTTCATCATAGTATTTTAGACCCACTTCACATCTATGCACTTCTTATCAACATACAATTCTACCAATATCCAAGTTCTATGTGGACTTCAACTCTTCAAGTATAAAATTTTCCAATGTCATTCCTTCAATTCGTGCTCTAGACATGTTGGTTCTTGTTCAGCAAGTAAAACTTATTGAACTAGATCACCACTATCATTCATGATAAAACAAGGAATCTAACACAATATTTCAATCTTTTTGGAGGTTAATTGTGTGTATTGAATCTCCTCACACATTCTTCATATGTGATCACCTATTGTCCAAGTTGATTTGATTCAGGAAAATTAAAATGCCTTAATTTGATTGGGTGTTTCCTTCCCAAAGTCATTCTCTAGCCTCGCCAAATTAAAAATATTTATTGATCACTATATTTTGTCTTTTAGGAGTATGGAACATGTATGCAATAGTTGAACGATAACTTATCATCAAAATAGGTTGATTCTTATCATTCAACTTCTTCCTAAATGTATGGTATATGTATCATCAAATGCTTAACACAAGGTTTGATCCTAACCAAACTTCCCCAAGTGTTAGCCCATTCAATCTCTTGGTTGGACACCTATTCAAGTGTATGGGGAAATTACTTAATGTCTTGTGCCATTTGATACACAAAATGATTTAAAAAAAGATATTAGATGTGTATTCACTACCACCATCACTTCTAAGTCCACCAATTAATTTTCTACTTTTATTTTAAACTATCACATTAAACCTTTTGAACACCTCAAACACCTCATTATTCTTGGTTATCAGTTAAATCCACAATTTCCTAGTGTATTCATCAATGAAGTAGACAAAATATCAATTACCTCATGATAACTTGACTTCGTAGGGGTCATAAACACCATAGTGGATGAATTCAAGCTTCCATGTGGCCTTGATTGACACTTCAAATTGGTAGATATTTCTTGACTATTTATATGTGCAACATTTTTCTAAAACATACTTTGGTCATTCGATTCGTGGAACGTCCTTCACTATTTTCGTGTGCAACATACTTAAATCTCTAAAATTCAAATGTCCATGCCTCTAGTGTCATATTCAATTTTTATCACATGTGGTTAACGTCATGCTTTGATTTTCATCTACATTAATTCCGATCTTAAAGGTCATTTACAGTGGTGCCTTAAAGATCAATTCTCTCTTTTCGATCATACACCTTCATTAGCCTCTCATTCATCTTCTTGGTATAACCTTTCTTTAATAATTGACAAAGACTAAATACAACACCTAAAAAATATATATTTTTTTCCTATTTATTCTTTGGATCATTACTTCCCTAATTCCTTCTGGACTCACCACATTATCATAAGCAAATCTATATTTTTGTTTATTTATTCATCAAGATCAATGAGCCAATCCTTCCCTCCACTCATATGATTTGAGAAACATGTACCATTTATCCTGATCTTCACATTCACCTTTAATTGTTGCCATTAGCAAAACTTTTATAAGTCAAAATCATCATGTGAAAAGTGAACTTTATATGTCTTGTCTCTTGGAGACCTTCTTTGACTTATATTCATAAGTAAAATAGACTTACTTTTGACTGTTTTAACATCGAATATCTTATTTTGTTCTTTGTATTACTTGAACCACCTTTGGCATTCCCTTCACCATGATTCTTGGAAGTTTGATTCTTTCAATTCATTATGCCTTTCTTGAAATTCCTTTTCTTGTAAGGCTTGATTATATACACTCAACACATGTGCTTTAAGTGAAGTTACCTTTAGAATTAATTTGAATAATTACTAATAAAACCAAACAATTTTTTGAGATATATTTTCTTCATTATTAACATAATTTTGTTTATGACAGGAGAAATGATTAAATATCTTTATTCTTTATTATTAAAATTTCCTTTAAATATTTTGCGAGCATAACTACATATTTAAAAAATAACAATTTACTAGAAATTACAAGAGTAGGAATTGAACACCGGATTATGCAATAACTTTTTTGAAAAGTTTGCATAATCATTTTTTTAAATAATACTTTTTCAATAGAAATGAAAATTTTAATACTAATATGTTCCTTTTCTTAAAACCCTCACACAACTTATTTAATAATAAATAACTCACCATATTTTGATAATAACCCTCACCACCTATTTTTCTTAATAATAATAACCCTCACCAACTTTTTTATAATATATATATATATATATATATATATATATATATATACACACACACACACACACACACACACACACACACACACACACACACACACACTTAAATAAAAATATAATTTATGAATACTATATTTATTATTAAATTTAAGTATATTTCTTCCTTATATTTATTTATAAATATATTTTATTAGTATACTTGTTAGTGGAATATAATATGTAATTTTAAGTATTTAATTTATTCAACATGCTACAAATAGTGGATTATATTTATTATTAAATTTATACATATTATTTAGTTATATAATATGCATGCATTAATGATAAAAATTGATTTTACACATATACATAACCACATTTTGTTATTTAGATATTTGTATAGATATTTTTAAAAATACTTTTTTTCCTATAATTTTTAAATTATTATTTCACTTTTAAATTATATAAATATTATAAAACCAAATTTTGTATGATACTTGTGTTTATCCGTGAAAACTAGTTCCATAAACAAAATAACAACATCAAAAAGAAAAAGTACTCTATCTTTGGCACCCAGTGCGCAAGCTTAAAGTGTCCTTTGAATCTGATACTGGTACAACACAACTTAAACTTGGTCTAACATTGTCTTCAAATATTTGAAAATCATCTTCACAAGTCACCATATAGTCCAATCATATCCTACAATTGGCAGCTGAAAAAGAAGCACAAGAGAATAAGGATTAAGTGAGTAAAACATGGAAAATACCAAGTGGCAGTCCAAATGAGTTCTTAGGTAAACAACTTAATTAAACACTTCTCATATAAAACTCCAAAATTGAATGATTGTGGATAATTATACTTTGTATAAGAGGTTTCTACAAAACTACAATAGACAAACTAACACTGAAATATTTTCAAACTAACACTGAATTTAACAATTATACAAAATATATTATACGCTACTCACTACAATAGACAAACTGATTCAGATCGAGAGTAATTCTGCCCTGTTTCGCGGTATCGAATGAAGTAAATAAATTCCTGTGAGAAATAAAGAATTATTACAACATTATACTGAAAAGTAAAATGAAAATTCAAACAAGGGGCTTTGTTATATTTTGTATGGTGTGTGAACATACCGAGCTGATTGTAAGAATATACAGAGTGATATGAAGTCATCCAGCCGAAACCTCCCATTTTTACTTTGATCAAAGCTCTGAGAAGAATCAAAAGAAATGTTTTGGCATGGTCTTCTAAATTGCAATGTTGCATAGATATGGCCTACGAAAGTTTACTCTAGGAGGCAAAACAATGAAATAATGCCAAATAAATTTACATAGTCGGACACAGTGCAACATTGGTTTCTCTGTCTCACCACTACATTCAAGCTATCATGATGCTTGTGTATACTACCTTGCCATGATTTTGACAATAACCATGGATTGTTAAACGCAACCTCTCCAGCATAAATTTAGTTTTACATCTAAAACGAAAGATACTTTACCTCACAGACAGAGTAAAAAGCAGGAGAATCCAGCATGAAGCCAATTTTCACTACGGCCTGAAAAGGTATTTAGGAATTCATCAAGACGGGGGATTGCAAGAGAGAACCTAATGCAGTATAAAACCAGTTATGAAGATTCTCATTAACAACATCCTTATATCTAGGTAATAACAAATAAAGCAAGGACACCGTTGTAAGAGGAGAACATTGTGATAGAAACTATGTAGAAATCAAGAAAAGTAATGATTTTTATGGAAAAAGCCCTAGTTCTCAATCTGCAGCAGTGGGGGGGTCCCAGAGTTAGGACTTTTCTGTAAGAAGTCCTTTCTGAAACCAAAGATAACCTCACTAATCTTCTTTTCCTCTAATTTAGAGTCTATCATAATAAAACCATGGATGAGGTGACAAAAGAGATCCACATTACTGGATCCACAAGATTATCCTAAGAAGATACATGACACGAACATGGACACTGCGGCACAGCTAATGTCCAAAATATAGGACAATGAGACAGCACATATGTATATGTATAATTAGCACGCCAAAATTCAAAATTGAGAATTATGATTAAATATATTCACTTTCTAAAAACAATGTTATGATACTGACTATCAAAAAATATTAATACTAAGAGGGATCATTCACTATGTAATCCACTAGTGCTTACAAAAATAATCCTAAGAAACGAAGATGAATCATGCCTCCTAGAACAATTAGTCAATCCTCAGATAGTCAGCCTAAAAAATGGCTGAAGAGGTAACATTTTGTCAAAAAAAGTAAACGATCTAGAGTAGTAACCTAACCTGTACCCTCCACATAAACTCAATATGATACGGAGATGTTACCTGATCTATATATTCCTGCTCGTGCTGAAACCATTGACTCAAAATTACCATCAACACCTATTTCTCCAGCAGAAATCAGCCAAGGAGATCCGTGTGCATTAGGTTTACCAATACGATTCTGCTACTAGTAAAGTAGCATATCCAATTAATGACTACATCAGGCACAATAATCTCTCTCTTTCATATGACAAGTATATATTGCCACTCAATTCAGAAAGAGCCCACTTCCTACATGGGAAGCATGTACATAACAATGTTGGATACATGTTATTCATGCTGAATCGAAGGCTCTAGAAGAAAAACATACTTGGACTCCAGTAGATTTGCCTCTTACTGTCAAACCTATAGGAAGCAAATGGACTTACAAGGTAGAACAATAGAGGTTTAAGGCCAGACTTCCAACTCAAAGCAAAAGGGTATAATCAAATTGAGGGTATTAATTTGAGACTTTCTTACCTGTTGCAGATGGTGTCGTAGTTGCATCTATTAACAAATAGTTGGTTCACCAATTATACATTAATATTGCTTTTCTGCATGGTTTTATGGGGGTATTTCTGTAAGTATAAGATTGCGCCTAAGAGGGGGGGTGAATTAGGTTTTCAAAAATTTAATCGGTTTTATGAGAATACTTCTAATAATTTTTGGTTAAGTGTTTGAAGGCTTTTGATGGTTTTTATCTTTTTCTTGGTAATGGTAATGAAAGCGGTAAAAGCGAAAAGATAAAGAACACAACGATATATACTGGTTCCCCTCACAATCCGAGAGTACTCCAGTCCCCTTTCAAACACGAAAGAGATTTCACTATAGTTAGAATTATTGTACAAGCCTATGCCTACTATCTAACCTATTTTTGAAAAAATTCACGTGGGAACCGGTTCCCTTAAAACAGAACCCGGGTTCCCTATATGCAATGTTTAAAAAATTTGAAAATTTGAACTGGGGAACCGGTTCCCAGAAAGTGGAACTCGGTTCCTGGATATGATGAACGAAAATATGCTTGGCAGTGGGATCTGGGAACCGGTTCCTCCAAACTGGAACTCGGTTCCCACATGCAAAAAATGCCAAAAACTCATTTTTAATGGCTTGAATGATTTTCTAATGATTTGCAAATATTATGGAACATGTATGAATGTTTGAGAACACTTGTTTATGCATCAAGAGAGTTGTATATTATATACCTTAATATTTTTGATCAATGAAGTTTAAACTCTTTTTGAAATACTTGAATCTTTATGCTTTCATATGAATTGATCCATTCCTTTTGCAATTGAAATCTTGTCTTCATCAAAACCAAATTGTAGAAGGATTGTCTTCACAATTTCAGCAAACAAAGGGTGCATGTTTCTGAAATCGTTCTATGATCTCAGTGTGAATAAGGGTTTGTTCCTAGAATAAGGGTTTGTTTCTAGAATAAGGGAAACAAATTAGAAATTGACTTGTTCTCATTAAAATGTAATTATTTAGTGTAATTACCAATATAGCCCTGTAACCTCTATATATACGAGAAATAATAATGAGAAAAACATCAAGCCAAGAATTCTTGACATGGTATCAGCCTCGTAGATCAAACCTGTGATTTTCTGGTTCTGATTTTTTTCTCTCTTGGTTCTGTGACAACATCCTGATCAATTCAGTTTGTTGTTCATCGTTTCTGGTTCCTGATCGTTCACCGTGGAATTCGTTTAGCATCGATTGCCATCGTGATTCTGGGTTTAGGGCTTCGGCTTACTTCGGTTGTTTGCGATCCTCCTTTCACGAATAGTGATTCTAGGTCGTGACCGGTTTGTTTTCGTGGTTATAATTTTGTTTTATTTTGGTTCGTGGTTCGTGGTTTGTGGTTATAATTTGGTTCCGCCGCTAATTCCAAATTGAAACATTGGAATTGTTACGGTTTCACGAGTGGTACTGTTCTTGGGATATATTGGTACTGCACGAGCTTTGTTCCTTTTGGTTGCAGGTTGTTATTATAATAATAATAATTATTATTATTATTATAATAATAATAATTATTATAGTAATACATCAATAGTGAGGTTGAATCTAATTACAACATAATTTCAATGGCTTCCGAAAAAGAAAGAGATAACTTCTGTGTTCGTTTCACCGGCAAGAATTATTCGGCTTGGGAATTTCAATTCAAGATGTATGTTAGAGGAAAGGGATTATGGAGTCACTTAGATGGTGTTTCTAAGGCCCCGACGGATAAAACTGCTTTAGATGTATGGGAAACTCAAGATGCTCAAATCATCACTTGGATTCTCAATAGTATTGATCCTCAGATGATAAATAATTTGCGCTCCTTTTCAACTGCTCAAGAAATATGGAATTATCTGAAGCGCATTTACAACCAGGACAATTCGGCAAAACGTTTTCAATTGGAGCTAGACATAGCCAACTACAAACAAGGTGACCTACCTATTCAATAATACTATTCTGGTTTTCTGAATCTCTGGACAGAACACTCTGCTATTATACATGCTAATGTTCCCAAAACCTCTCTCACGGCTGTTCAAGAGGTCTACGACACAAGTAGGCGAGATCAATTTCTCTTGAAACTTCGTCCAGAATTCGAGATTGTTAGAGGCGCTTTGCTCAATAGGAATCCTGTTCCTTCTTTGGATACTTGTGTCGGTGAACTTCTAAGGGAGGAACAACGTCTACTTACGCAAGGAACCATGTCTCATGATGCTGTTAGTTCCGAACCTGTGGCAATTGCATATGCTGCTCAAAGTAGAGGAAAGGGTCGTGATATGCGACAAGTTCAATGTTTTTCTTGCAAACAATTTGGATATGTAGCTCGCAACTGCAGTAAGAAGTTTTGCAACTACTGCAAACAACAGGGTCATATCATCTCTGACTGTCCCACACGTCCTCCCCGACCAGTACAACGTCCAACTCAAGCATTCCATGCCACTACCAACTCTGCAGTTGGTCCTCTTAGTACTGGTACCGGTAGTGTTCTACAACCTGAAATGATTCAACAAATGGTACTTTCTGCTCTTTCAGCCTTGGGAATTCAGGGTAAGTCTTCTAATAATTCTCAATCATGGTTTCTTGATTCTGGTGCATCCAATCACATGACGGGTTCCTCTAAATACTTACAAAATGTACATTCCTATAATGGTAATCAGCAAATTCAAATTGCTGATGGTAATAAACTTTCTATCACTGATGTTGGTGACATAGACTCAAACTTTCGTGACGTGCTTGTATCACCCGGACTTGCTTCCAACTTATTGTAGGTTGGTCAATTGGTGGATAACAATTGTAATGTTAGTTTTTCTCGTGTTGGTTGTCTTGTGCAGGAGCAGGTGTCGGGAAAGGTGATCGCGAAGGGGCCTAAAGTGGGAAGATTGTTTCCACTCCAGTTTAGTTCTAGTCATTTATCTTTTGCATGTAATACTGTTTTGAACTCTTATGAGGATTGGCATAGAAAATTGGGCCATCCGAATTCTGTTGTTTTGTCTCATTTATTTAAAACTGGTTTGTTGGGAAATAAACATGCGTGTACTACTTCTATTTCATGTGCCGTTTGCAAATTGGCTAAAAGTAAAATACTCCCTTTTCCGTCAGGCGCTCATCGTGCTTCTACTTGTTTTGAGATGATTCATAGTGATGTGTGGGGAATGTCTCCTGCAACATCTCATGCTCACTATAAATATTTTGTCACATTTATTGATGATTACAGCCGCTTTACTTGGATATATTTTCTTAGATCTAAGTCTGAAGTGTTTTCTATGTTTCAGAAGTTTTTGACATATGTTGAAAATCAATTTCAAGCAAGTGTTAAAATTTTTCGATCTGACTCGGGAGGTGAGTATATGTCTCATGAATTTCAGGAATACCTTCAACAAAAAGGGATCTTGTCTCAACGGTCTTGTCCCAATACCCCTCAACAAAACGGGATGGCAGAGCGAAAGAATCGTCATTTGCTTGATGTAACACGCACATTACTTCTTCAAGCTTCTGTGCCATCCCGATTTTGGGTTGAGGCTCTTTCCACAGCCGTATTCTTGATCAATCGTCTTCCTTCTACGGTTATTGATTTTGATTCTCCCTTCTTTCGCCTTTTTAAAATTTAGCCTAGTTATAATCATTTACATACTTTTGGATGTGTTTGTTTTGTGCACTTACCTCCATTTGAAAGACATAAGCTTGGAGCACAGTCTGTTCAATGTGCGTTTATGGGGTATAGTCACTCGCATAAGGGATTTGTGTGTTATGATGTCACTAACCATCGTTTTCGCATTTCTAGGAATGTGACATTTTTTGATAATCAGTTTATATTTCCATGCGTTTCTCCTGTCATGAATGATATTGTTACTCTTCCTAAGTTCTCTATTATGCCTCAATCTATAGAGCGTTATAAACCAGGTCATGTATATGTCAGAAAACACAAACAGCAGGTTCCCACACCCCTTCCCGACGCTGAACCGCCACCTGATCCTGTAACGGTTGAACCACGACGTTCTGTTCGAATATCTCGAGCACCAGACAGATATTCACCAGACAGGTATGATTCAGCACATACTTCTCTGACTGCCACGCTCTCTGGCATATCTATTCCTACTTGTTATTCACAGGCTGTTAAAGATGTACGTTGGATAAAAGCAATGAATGAGGAACTTCAAGCTCTTCAAGAGAATTTCACATGGGATATTGTCTCTTGTCCTCCTGATGTCAAACCCATTGGCTGCAAATGGGTGTATTCTGTGAAATTGAATTCGGATGGGTCCCTCAACCGTTTCAAGGCTCGCTTGGTTGCCTTAGGAAACAAGCAGGAATATGGAATTGATTATGATGAGACATTTACACTGGTTGCTAAAATGACATCTGTTCGTACGGTACTCTCTATAGTTGCTTTTAACGGGTGGGCTCTTTATCAATTAGATGTGAAAAATGCTTTTCTTCATGGTGACCTCGCGGAAGACATTTATATGACTCCTCCTCAAGGTTTATTTTCATCATCTAAGGGTGTGTGCAAGCTTAAACGCTCCTTATACGGTTTGAAACAAGCGCCTAGAGCATGGTATGAAAAATTCCGCTTCACTCTACTTGGGTTCTCCTTTACTCAGAGTCAGTATGATTCTTCTCTATTTATTCATAGAACGTCTACTGGAATCGTCCTACTTCTTCTGTATGTTGATGATATGATTATTACTGGTTCTGATCATGCTTCCATTCAAAGCCTTAAACAGCAGTTACAAGTAGCGTTTCATATGAAAGATCTTGGTAATTTGCATTATTTTCTTGGTCTTGAGGTTCATTCTACATCCAAGGGCATATTCCTCCATCAACACAAGTATGCCACAGATTTAATTTCCATGGCTGGTCTCCAATCGGCTAATCCAGTGGATACTCCGCTTGAGGTTAATGTTAAATATCATCGTGATGATGGTGATCTGTTGCATGATCCCTTATTGTATCGTCAACTCGTGGGTAGCCTTAATTACTTGACTATTACTCACCCTGACATATCGTTTGCTGTTCAACAAGTAAGTCAATTCATGCACTCTCCTCGCCACCTTCACTTGGCAGCAGTTCGTCGTATAATTCGTTACTTGAAGGGAAGCTCTCATCGTGGTTTATTCTTTCCTAGTGGAGTTGCTCCTAAATTGAGTGCTTATAGTGATGCAGATTGGGCAGGGTGTCCTGATACTCGACGATCTGTCACTGGTTGGTGCATGTTTCTTGGCTCTTCATTGATCTCATGGAAAAGTAAGAAACAAGCGAGAGTCTCTAAATCTTCTACTGAATCTGAGTATCGTGCCATGTCTGCTGCTTGTTCTGAAATAATTTGGCTTCGTGGTCTTTTGGCTGAACTTGGATTTCCTCAAATAGAGCCAACTTCGCTTTATGCTGACAATACAAGTGCCATCCAAATTGTTGCGAATCCTGTTTTTCATGAACGCACCAAACATATTGAAGTTGACTGTCACTCAATTCGTGATGCTTATGATGACCGAATCATATCACTTCCTCATGTCAGTACTCAGTTGCAGATTGCAGATATTCTTACCAAGGCTGTTCCGCGTCCACGTCATCAGTTTCTTGTTAGCAAATTGATGCTTATTGACAAGCAGCATCAATTTGAGGGGGGATGTGAATAAGGGTTTGTTCCTAGAATAAGGGTTTGTTTCTAGAATAAGGGAAACAAATTAGAAATTGACTTGTTCTCATTAAAATGTAATTATTTAGTGTAATTACCAATATAGCCCTGTAACCTCTATATATACGAGAAATAATAATGAGAAAAACATCAAGCCAAGAATTCTTGACACTCAGAGAGGCTAGCAAAAAAAGGAATGAGAACTTATAGCGGTTTCTTACTCAGTTTGGTTATAATCAAGCAGTTCAAATCCAGGCCTTCACATCAAGAGAAATGCCACTACATTTACTGTGTTATCAGCATATATAGATACAGATGACATGATCTTGAGTGGGAAATCTCTAGAGGGATTTGCAAAGGTTAAGGTAAATCTACAAGTTATGATTGGCATAACGGACCTCAGGTTACTCAAGTTCTTCCAGGGAGGTTGCTTATTCTGGAAAGGCAACTTTGTTATGTCAAAAGCAATATTTTGAACTGTTTACCGAGGCAGGGGCCTGAGGGTTTAAGCTGCTAGTATCCCTCAGGATTTAGGAACTCGCTTGTTTAATGATGATGGGTACAAAAGGCAGGCAGATACTTAGAGCGCTTTTGTGATATCTCAAGAGCTGCCATGGAAAGGTTATGTTTTTCACTAGTCATCTGAATTCTAGCTCCTTGGATTACATGATGTAGATTGGGGGCTGTCCTAATCATTGCCACATAATTCATAATTCTCTTCGGTACGGTACACAAGTAAGCTATAGGTGAAGAATTCAACTTACAACCTAATAGATTACATAGTATGCTGTAAACAATTTTTTTTTAGCAAAAGTTAAAAATTATTAATTGCAAAATATTTATAAAAGTACATTGTCCCTATGACCATTTTCCCCACTACCCATGGATGCCTCCCAAAACCTCTTAATAATGTTAGAATAGTACAGAAAAGGCGGCAGGACAAGACTAGGCATCCCAAAACCTTTTAAATTTTCACTTTTTTCTAACTTGCTTTCCTTTTCTTTTAATGAAAGGGACTATTCCCCTTCTCTAAAAGTTTTCTACTCCCGGGGAGTTCCATACACATCCGGTTCTCCTTCTACATCTACAGCTCACACTAATTCACATCTAATTCATAAACCGAGCTAAGTGGGTGAAGATGGAAACAAGTACTCACGGACCAATTTGCGGTTGGAAGGCATGTCAAGTGAATGATGTGTCCACTGTCTTAATATAAGAAGGTATATTAGTAGACATCGATTAGTTCGAAGTGATTCCTTAATTTCCTCGAAGTCTAAGAAGCAAGATATAATAGCTAGATCTTTTCCTGGAAGTCTAAGGTTTTTGTGTATATTTAGTTAACAAGTTTGATGAGATTGGCAGAAAAATAGTTTGAATATACCTGAAAGACATCATCAGGTAGAAGGAAACCACGACCCCTGCATGAGTGAGAAGAAGAGAGTGAGAAGATGTTTTGATTTTGTAAGAGTAGTAAAAGTTAATGGAGCATGAAATACTAGAGGAGAAGAAAAGATAACCTTTCTAGATCAGAAAATGCATGTTGAACCTGCAGGGGCATTATACATACAAGTGGTGATGAGTATTGAAGGGGGGAGAAAGATAAGTGGGAGGAAGTAGTAAGCACCTTAAGAAGGAAGTTGTTGAGAGCAACGAATTCTGGAAGGAAGAAAGAAGAAATAGAATGATAGGGATGTGATGGGATGGGAGAGTAATAATAAATATAAAATGAAAAGCAAATTACAATAAATACCTTGAAAACTCATGGTACCATTCCTGTCAAAATCGTACATCCTGTTGTTGTTGTATATGAATGAATGAAAGAAAAAAGGTGAAAAAGAATAATGAAATTGGAGAAGAAGTGAAATTAGAGGAGCTAACCTGATCATCTGCTCAACAACTGAGAGGGAAAATTCCAGGTTTCCCTTACCTAGAGCTGACTGATTTATTAATTGGTTGTTAGAATCATATATGATATCATGATCGATGAGAAATTAGGAAATTGAATAACCTGGAGTTGGAGCGCGGTTATGCTTCCACTATTCTCCGAGTCAACTCGATTGAACCATTCCCGCAGTACCGTTTCATTCATCCTCTTCCTCTCTTTTCTCTTTCTCACGCCACTATTAACTCTTCTTTTTTTTGCTGTAAACCAAAATCAATTATTATATTTTTATATAAATGAATTTTATTTTATTTTTATAATAAGAGTTTTATTTTTTCAACCAACTAATATTTTTGAGAGAAGGCAATAAATAAATTCATATTAGTAGCATTTTATTATTACATAAAATAATTTATTGTCAAAAACAATAGTCAAATATATTTTTAATTGTGAGAAGAAGAAAAAAAAATGACGAAGAGGGGGAGGGCAGGTCGGAGCGTAGACGGGGGATGAGTGGAGGACGACGGAGATAAGATAAGTTTGACCTAACAACTCTGATCACGGATCGTCCATCATCTTTTCATTCCAATTCTCTCTCTCTCTCTGTTACGGTAACTTCACTCCTTCCTCTGATCCCCAATTTCTGATATTCTCATTCTGATCCATCAACAACACTGGCAGCAACTGAGTTGAAATTCAATTATTATTATTATGGTGTGAGTTGGTTGGTTGGTTGGTTCAATGTTGGAATTACTTTACTCCCCTCCTCTATGGGCAACTCTTATCGCCGCTGCTTTTCTCCTTACCACTCTTACTCTCTCCCTCTATCTTCTTTTTGAGCATCTTTCCGCTTATAAGAATCCCGAAGAGCAGAAGTTCTTGATTGGTGTTATCCTCATGGTTCCCTGCTACTCTATTGAATCTGTATGTTACGTTACTGCTTTTTTCTATCTCTTTATTATTTCCAATTCATCATTAATTAATGACTTCTTCTTCTTGTTCAGTTTGTGTCCTTGGTCAATCCTTCCATTAGTGTTGACTGCGAGATACTCCGTGATTGCTATGAATCATTTGCCATGTATTGCTTTGGAAGATACCTTATTGCCTGCCTCGGAGGCGAAGAAAGGACTCTTTTGTTTATGGAAAGAGAAGGCCGTGCTACTTTTAAAACTCCTCTTCTCCACCATTCTTCTCACTCTGGCATTATAAACCATCCTTTTCCTCTCAAATACTTCCTTAACCCATGGAAACTTGGTCCCCGCTTTTTCCAAATTGTCAAATCTGGTATTGTTCAATATGTATGTATTCTCCATTTATCTCACTTTCATCCTTCGTTTTTTATATTTTCTTTCCTTCTATTTAAATCTCTCCAACTCCTTACAGATGATCATCAAATCTTTTACTGCTGTTTTGGCCGTAATCCTTGAAGCCTTTGGAGTCTACTGTGAAGGAGAATTCAAAGTAGGATGTGGGTAAGCAATTTTTAAACTATTACCCTTGGTACCATAATCAACAATTGCCACATACTTATTATATTTTATCATCATTTTCTTGTTTCAACTATCTTGGTTGTGTTTCTTTATTAACTTCCATTCCATTATATCCTATTTTTGATATCCAAGTAATGGAACACCATTCCATCCTATTCCACTTATCAAACATCTCATAGAAGCTATTGCAATTATTGAACTACTCAAATTTCATGTAAACTTGGAGCATTACAAGATTATCAGACAGCAAATATAGGAAGAAAATACCCAAACTTGGGAAGGCTTTCATGTTGATCTTTGAAGTAGATGATTAAACTATTTCCCTTTTTGGTCATGCTGCATAAGTTTGTCCCTTGACAAATTATAGGCACTGATCGTGAGCTGGTACCTGAGAATGCCAGCATAAAGACTAGTCAGTAATATAACCATTGTAAAACATGATTTTTTTTTTTACCAAGAGGAAACCTTGGGATGTCAAGACTCAAAATTAGCACTGGGACAAAGAAATTTAATCTGGTTGTAGATTGGCTCTCACACCTGGCTCCTTGGCCTTCATATCTTAGATGTGCCTCCTACTGGCTGTGAAGTGTGATACTCCATTGTTTTAGAATGTAATTGGTGTTTTTTTTAATGTGAAAATTTTCCGTTTTCCTGTTGTTTTATCCTCTCCTTGTTAGAGAAGAAACATTTTGCACTCCCTCCGTCTCAAAATAAAAGTCTTTTAAGGTTGTTGCACACTGATTAAGAAAAGTAATGAGTGAAGGAATAAATGTAACAATTTTACAAAATTGTCCTTAATTGTTATTAGTTACACATGGATTGTCATAAATGTAAGTGAGATTTAATGTCTTGAGATTTGTGCAGACAATAATAATCTAGAGAAATACTCCCTCCGTCTCATAATAAGTGTCTCATTTCCACTTTTTTTATGTCTCAAAATAAATGTCTCTTTAGAATATCAATGCAACATTTATTACTTTTTTCCACTACTATACCCTTATATATTAGCTTTCACGTTTTTCAACTATTCCATTACCTATAATAAATAAGGGTACTTTAGTAAATGATATTAATTTTATCATTAAAATCAATACATCTAATCATTTTCTTAAAAAACGTGCAAAGCTCAAATAAGACACTTATTATGAGACGGAGGGAGTAGGTACAAATGAATTAATGTTGCATTGAGAAAGTAAAATGACACTTATTTTGAGACAAATTTTTTAGACTAAAAAGACACTTATTTTGAGACAGAGGGTGTAATAAACTAGAGAAATGCGAAGTCTTCTTAAAACATTAGCTTGGTATTCCTCCTAATTATTTGAGGGAAAGAAAAAACATAAAGGGATGTTTTGAAACTCTAGCAAGTATTGCGCTTGTCTTTTATATCTTTCTTTACTCAAGAAATTAGAAGTAATGTTTGGATGTTAGTGTATTTAGCATTTCTCTCTAAATTATACCTTTTAAGTGATGTTTTTGTCTACATTTGCTTGTTACTTATTCTATTGTGAATTATTTGCATAAAGTGGTGTTGAATTGATTATATGATAATTATGGATTTGGTAATTGAAATTTTATATTCAAATGTTCGGTATATTCATATTAAAGTTTATCTTTTTATGCTCTTTTATAACAGGTTAAGGTACTTAAGATATTTCTGAATGCATGAGCTATTTTGCTACATTTGCAGGTATCCTTATGTGGCAGTGGTTCTAAATTTCAGTCAGTCATGGGCACTGTACTGCCTTGTTCAATTTTATACTGTTACAAAGGAAGAATTGGCTCATATAAAGCCATTGGCCAAATTTTTGACATTTAAATCAATTGTGTTTCTCACTTGGTGGCAAGGTGTGGCAATTGCTCTATTATATACGTTTGGTTTGTTCAAAAGTCCCATCGCACAAGGCTTGCATTTTAAGTCAAGTGTCCAAGATTTCATCATTTGCATTGAGGTAGATGTCCTTCACTGAAGTTAAGCTTGCATTTTTTGCAAGAGCAATTGCTTCCGCATTTATGTTCAACGTGCCTTGCAACTTACTGTTGCGAGGAAACTTTTATTCAACCATGATTGATTCAAAGGCCCTGCTCATCCCTGGTCTGGAATGCAGGACCTTGATTAGTGAGCGTGATTTCCCGAATGGATTCTTTCTTTTGGTAACCATCTTCTGAGTTTGTCTAGATGATTTGAGTCCGTTTGTTGCTAATTAATCTGTCCATAGATCTTCCGCACATATCTTTGTATTATATTGTCACCAACCTTTAATATAATATGATTGTTTCTCATGGAACTAGGTTTCGTGAAAAACAATCATATCATACTAAAGCTTGGTGACTATATAATAGTACTCTCTCTGGTTCTAAATATACGAGAAAGCTGGGTCAGCAAAAGCAGATGTATTTGACCCAAAATCTTTTATTTTTAAGACTAGATGATGTAATAATAATAAATATAAACAGGATACAAAGGTTTGGTGTGGTCGTTTTTTCTTTCAGTTTAACCCTTCACTTAAACTATTTTACATTAAATTTTGTCATTATTTTCCCAATTAAATAATTTTTTTTTTTTTAAAATAACAACATAAAATTTTGTAACTTTATTTTGTCAAAACTTCTAGTAGTATTTACCACTTCGAGCATGGAAGTGGAGCTGTAAGCCCCAACTTATAAACGCCTATGTCAAGTGGTTGATGACTTAATTGATTTTATTAATAGTCAAGCAAAGCAACCCAATGTCATGGGAGGAATGTATGCTAGAAAGTTCCATATTTTATTTTATAATATGTAGTTTGCTGTTGTATTTTGCATTTATGATTGTCAACACTCCATCTCTTGGGTTTCTGTACACTGATTCTGGAACTTGTACTAACTGGAACCTTCTTGGACACATAAGTAAAATGTTCTTTCTTGCTTATCTTCATGATTTAGATTTTAGTTACTGTTTCAGACAAGAGGAAGAGTAAAGTTTAACAGTACTTTCTATTCATCCAGCACAGATGGGCATTGCTTCCATAGTTCACCTGTATGTATTTCCAGCAAAGCCTTATGAGCTAATGGGAGAGCGCCTCTCAGGAAGTGTTTCAGTTCTGGGAGATTACTCTGCTGATTGTCCTCTTGACCCTGATGAGATTAGAGACAGTGAGAGACCCACAAAACTGCGTCTTCCTGCACCTGATGTTGATGCCAAGAGTGGGATGACAATTAGAGAGAGTGTTCGTGATGTTGTTATTGGCGGCGGTGGATATGTAAGTGTCCTTAGTAGCTACAATATACATGATTTTAATTTTTTATTTTCTGGCGTGTGGTGCTAGTAAACATTCAGTAAAGTCCCCTTCCTAGTAAAGGTTAGGAAATTATATTGTTTTTTCATTCCATGAAAACTTAATCTCTTCAACGCACTTATGAACTTGTCATAAAGGAACTAATTCATAGCTGAAATGAACGAAAACTGTTTTCTTTCAAATTATAATAAGGGGATTAGTTCAAATATTCTACTCAGCTATGGATGTTATTGTGTCATAGAGAATATTTTACTTTTAATGTTTTCAAACTGTCAAAGTAGCGTATATTGCTGTGGGAAAAGAAAATGAAAAGTTGTCTAAGATGATACAGTAGCTAGCTATGTAGTTATTTAAACAAGCTTGTATGAATCATTTCCTAATGTGTGCAATTTTGTAGTTGTTAAACTGGTGTCTAAAGTGAACAGTCTGCATAAAATGCTGTGTATCACTGTATAAATGCAACTGTGCTCTCAACTAATACTTTATTGAGATGCACACTAAATATGCACACTAAATATACTTTAGAAGGACGTTATGGCATAGTTTGATCCATGTATCTGACCCAACTTAATGGGATAAAACTTGGTTGTTGTTGTAATATTTTTGTAAAAGAAAACATTTATAGGAATAGAAGGATGTTGGATACTAGCTGATGAGATCTCGGGTAAAATTGAAGGATAATGGAATTGGAAACACAATGTATGGTGCAGTTATCTAAAGTAATTTTTATTTATATTTCAGTTACAGTTTTTGCCCCATGCCCACAGTTAGTTTATTTTCTAAACATGCATATGGACTTATTAGGAACATTCAAGACAACAATAGATTGGAAACTCTATAGAATTATCTTTATCAATAATATTTACATATTGGGTTTAGTTTCGTATTAATATCAAATCCTCTTAATTTTTATCTGCTGCCCTTTTTGTATCATTCAGATTGTTAAAGATGTGAGGTTCACGGTCCATCAAGCAGTGGAGCCTGTGGAAAAGGGGTTCACTAGATTCAATGAAAAACTACATAAGATATCCCAAAACATTAAAAAGCATGAGAAAGATAAAAGAAGAATCAAGGATGACAGCTGCATCGGGTCATCATCACCTGCAAGGAGGTTGATTCGGGGAATCGATGATCCCCTCTTGAATGGGAGTGTCAGTGATAGTGCGATGTCGAGGGGAAAGAAGCACCACCGTCGGAAATCTGGATATACGAGTGGAGAGAGTGGTGGAGAAAGCAGTAGTGATCAAACCTATGGTAGCTACCAGGTTAGGGGCCATAGGTGGGTTACTAAAGAGTAATGAATGCTTTAGGGGACTAGTTTGGCGAAGTTGCTAGATTCTGGCGGTTGATGTACCTAGCGCTGAGCTGTGATGTATTGTGGGAGAAATTATTTGTTACGTGTACTCAGGCTTGCTTTTATAACATGCCCGATGCTGAGAGTTCAGTTGAAATTTATTATTTATCATTTTCCGTCAGATGAAATCACGATGTCCATGTGACATTACTATAATTGGTCTTCTTCTGTATTGTATAGAGGTTTCTTCTCGCAGCTGCTTTGTACCAAAAAAGAAATTTCCAACAGTTGCTAGAATAAGCTGCATATTTGTTGGGGATAATATTGTGTGCTTCTGGAGCTATTTAGCATTTTAAATTTGAATGTGAATGTTAGTTTTATATGATTATATATCAACTTTTAGACCACTTTTGCAGGCTCCATAAACGTTCGACCTTAACCCAGCCCAACCCAGGGGAGGGCACCTCTAGCAGATAGGATCAAGAACTTTAGACACAATTTTCCAGCATATATCTCGCAAGCTGGTTGCTTGATTATAATGCATAACATACCTGTTGAATTCAAACCAGCGATACCGCAGCCTGATGAAGGTCTCAGTATGCACTTCCATATTCCTCCACTACCTTGATGCCCTACTGTATTGTCGCTTACTTTTGGGACCAGTTTGAGTTATCCATTTTATATGCACAAGAGTTAACCAGTTTTTCATCATGCGTGTACATTGGTATTGCAAAGTATTTATTTCCGTTTCTGCAAATATTTCTTTTCCATTATATTCTCACTGTTCATTAAACTAAAGAAGTTAACAAAAATATGCGCCAAGCATCCAAGTGATGAAGAAAGATGGGGAGAAATGGGATGAAATACTATAGGAGGTCTTGCATAGCTGCCTTGCACATCTACGATCAATTATGCAAGGACATTGGATGGAACCCGGAAGAAAAATGATTATATTTCCAAAATCCTGACATATATACACCATTGTGTAAAATGGTCGTAATAATAAAGTGGTAAATAGATATTCTTCTTGCAATACTTGTGTTAGCAATTTCTATAAAACTAGTGATCAAGCATTTTAATTTATGAGAAAAGAAAGATGATAAATATTATCATGTATTAAAAAGTGCAGGTTTTGTTAAGTTTAGTAAAGGATTTGAGTTTGCGAAGTGAGATAAAAAAAATGCTTCCTTTAAAGACTTCGTAGATTGTCAGTGATGATTCATGGTGTTATATTACCCAAGTGCAAAAGTAACTTATTTATATTTTCAACAACGGAAAATAAAAAATAGAATAATATTCAGTTTTTTTTATGTCTAAGTATTGAGGTTTAGAGCATTACTTGATCCACTCCTTGAAGGGTTAGTTTATCACGGTAAAAATGTCACTTTCGACCATTTGAGAGATAAGTGGTGATTTTTAAACTTTAAAATCTGTTCAAAATGGTGCGCTGATGTCAACGTAACCTCTTTATCAAAACATCTTTTTGAGACGTGCATCTAAAATATTTCCATCAAGGCTTCGTTTTTCCAAGAAAAACGTGGGCTACATAACAAAACTTGTCTTTTCTACTTCTGAATGAAAGACACGTGAATACTAAAGAGCGCCAACGGTCGATTCTTAAGAAAGAGAAAACAAAAAATGAAGAGTTTTTCATATGACTATAAGTATATTCTCTTTCGCCATTTTTTCTTTTCCCTCATTTTATCTCCAATTTCCCAATTAAAAAAAAAAAACACATTCTTATCACACTTCATCATCCTCAAAGCTACTCATGAATTCTGCAACAATGTCGTCTTTATCAAACCCAAAGAAAACGCTTTCACTCACTGCAACCATTAAAGTTCTTACTCTTGTTGGAAAACCAAGCTTAAGTTCTTGAGCCGCTCAAGGAAAAAGAGAAATATCTGATAAAGAAATCTCATATACTGATTCTCTTCTCCATCTCAGACAAAATACATGCATTTTTAGGTCCATTCCTATTCCCTATTGCGAACACTAAGAAAGTGAAAAAAAATCTTTCCTTGCTATTATCGCACTAAACCTTGTTTTTTCTTAGATCAAACTTATGATATGATCTTCATGAGTGCTTCCTGTCGCGTCTTGCATTTTGCACCTTACGTCAAGCAAAAAGATTACATCCAATGGCTAAATAAGATGGAATAAAAAAAATATAAGTTTGGAAGAAACATGGTCTCTTTGACTTGGTCGAGCTATCTAGGGTTGGCCATACGTACAGTTCAAACACGCTCATCGCAACATTGCAATTTTGGGAAAGTTCGACAAATGCCTTCTAACTCTGCTGTGGGATGATCACGTCAACTATGTTCGATGTAGCCGCCATCACTTGTTTTCGACCGATTGGTGACATTGTTTACCCAGCCGTGCAGGATGAATATACCATTAACTTCAATTTCAAATGCGCTAGTTTCACCAACTTAATTACTTAACCATCATACAAACCAAACTTAAGACGCGTCAGATGAAGATCTTATCAACTTGTTGACAATATGGTTATAACTTTTCATTTTCTGTCCTAAATCTCTTAAAGTAGCCAAGTAGTTTGTCACTTTGGCTAACCAGTTACCTGAAAGAGAAAACATTTGTTTAAAAAGAAGACGTTATTAATCTTATTTTTTATTTTAGAAGAAGTTGATGAAAATGAAACACTTAGACCATACCAATAACATGAACCAAAATTTAAAACATGTGTTGATTCAACTAGGAAATTGAACAATGATCTAATAAATATAAATGCATTTTGCAATGAATATGTTAAATATGAATCCATATTTGTGAAAGTTTAAATTAATTTGTTCTATTTTGTGATAATTTGTAATAAGTTTGTTGACAATTTATGTAAAACCATATTTTAAATTTAGTATTGTCTCGTCTTCATGTTGTAAAACAACATTATCCCTTGGTATTAGATTTTTTTGTAAGACAATATTCTAGTGTAAGGCAAAATGAAGTTATAAGGTTATGGTTTGGTATTGTATGGTAACACTATACTATTCAGATTATTCTTATTTTATTATTAGATTACAATATTGGAACCATGTCCAATTTATGTATATAATGTATGACAATAACAAAAAATTAACAAGTTAACATGAAGTAATTTATATCTACCAATTTATGGATTTATAATGCATATGTGCCAATTTGTAAAAGAAAATTAGGACTAGTGTTTAAGACACACTATGACCAATTTAAGACAATCTATAATGCACAACATAATAAGAAAAAAAATCTTTCCTTTATTAGGGTCGTTCTTACAGTGGTAGAACTTCATACGAGCACGACAACCACATAGTCTAGTGAGATGGATTTTAATAGAAGATATAGACATTGTTAGTAATTTTAGATGAAGTTGGCAAGGTCGGCCTCTAGGCGTAGGCAAAGAAGAAAGAAGAAACAAAGAAGAATATTTGAGGTTTCGATTTTCGAACATATATGTGAGTGAAGGAAGAAACAAAGAAGAGGAATGAGAATTCAAATTAGGTTTCGCTAATTTATTTAAAAAATTAGAACTAGTTTTTAAGGGCAGACTATGACCAATTTAAGGCAAACTATAATGCGTAACATAATATGAATCCAACTTAATTCCAAAATATTGAGTAAATTCAACTCATCAAGCATCTCTTCATTGAATCAAGTACTTAATATAAGAACATTATTATTTTGTCCTAATTATTTCAACATTTGACAAAACTTAAAGTCTTGGATTCCAAATAATTATTTTCCTAAATCAACAATTACACTTGATGATTAAATACAAGTTTAACATAACCGAGAATAATGTAAAAAAACTTAATTTTTTCGACAATCCTCTAAAAATTCAATTTATTTTGCAATTTATTGTTTTTCTCCTTGGATTCTCCAATTCCCCTTGCAGGCACACCATGATTCTTGCTCCCATCTTATTCCTTCTTTATATTGCTTTCATGTTCATCATTCACGATATCATTTCTTCTTGGAAGTTTACAATATACCCCATGTGTACATCCCATATAAAAAAGTTACTCGTGTCTTTATCTTTTCATGGATGTCACAATTCATGTTATGCAAATCACAACTCATGTAATCAAAATTCACAATACTATAATCAATTTATGTCATACTTGTCAAAATTGATTTTTTTTTAAAAAAATATTTCCTTTATTAGGGTCATTCTTATAGTGGTAGAACTTCATACGAGCACGACAACCGTATAGTCCAGTGAGATGGATTTTAACAAAAGACGTAGACATTGTTAGTAATTATACATGAAGTTGGCAAAGTCGACCTCTAGGCTTAGGCAAAGGAGAAAGAAGAAACAAAGAAGAATATTTGAGGTTTCGATTTTTGAACATATATGTAAGTGAAGGAAGAAACAAAGAAGAATGAGAATTCAAATTAGGGATATATGAGTGTAAGATTACAATTCTCCTATGCTCATCTAAAGTAATTTTTTATTTTTATTGGTTGTTTTTTGTTTTGTTTTCAACATCAGTATCTCACTCATTAAACCAGTTAATCTGGTTCGGAGATCTGTTTCGACATCAAGTGGTTATAGCCCCATCTCAAACGCAGATACGAAAGAATGAATCGTAATCCTCCCTATCAAATGCAACACCAAATATCACTTGATCAACTAACTATCGTTATTTTTATTGGTTCTTATATATACGTATTCAAGATGGAAATAAACAATATTGATCTTGGTATCCAATTAATATTAAGCATGCATATTCATGTTTAAATATATATTTAGAAAATTCTTGAATATATTTTGTTCTGGACTGGGCCGAGCAGGCCCAGCTCTTCTCACCAGCCGAGCAGGTCCAAGTCATTTGGGCCCATTTACTGGGTAACCGTCAAGAGTTATCCACGCGCGAAGACCACGCGTCACGCTTCAGCGAAGGATTCGGTCAACCATCTCCGAACCCTACGCCATGCTCATCCAGAACGTGGGTCTCCTGCTGGCTCAGCCCTAGCACGGGACGTTCTGGCAGTTCCCTAGCACGTGGGCCTCCAATTGGATTTGGCCCAATTAGGGAACCTTGGCCCAGTGCTGGGGGCTATAAATACCCTATTTCACTAGAGGGTCAGGTATTCCATTCTTCACTCTCAACCCTCATTCTCTGATAGCTACTAACTTAAGCATCGGAGAACCTTGCAGGTACCCCCCATCTTGCTCTCCAAGCCAGATTCCGCTGCCTTGACGATTCTTTTGATTAGGTACGATCAGTGGCGCCGTCTGTGGGAACTTTGCTCCCCCTTCTTTAACAAAGATCAAAGCATTACCTTTCACGATCGTCATGGCTAACAACAACAACATCCCAAACCCTGATCCCTTCCTCCTGGAACAGCTGATCGAAGATTCCACCCACGAGGTGACGAATCGTCATCGGCAGGAAGGACCACAACATGCTCTTGCCAGACAGAGAAGACCGAGACGTGAGACCTCGCAACCCCGGAGGCAACAAATTTAGAACATCCAACATGTGCACAGTTTTCAGCAAGTTCAGAACGTCGAACAAGTTCCTCCCGAGGGACACGTTCAGAACGGGGAAGACGAGTAGACTCGACCCCAGACTGAACCTGATCGACCCCAGAACGAGAACGAGACCGACGCCAGAGATGGACATGCTGCCTCCTCATTCACCCACACCTCTGAGAGGCGAAGAGTTCACAGCCAAGACGAGGAAGAGCAGATCAACATCCCCGAGGGCGCTGACCCTACAGCCATCCTCCTACTCAAAGAGCTGCAGAGAACCAACCGTCTCATCCGCCAACAGGGCGACCGCATCCACGAGCTGGAAAGGAAGCGACGATATCGTTCCCCTCCGCGGAGACGCCATCGGTCACGTTCCTATTCCTCTTCACGCTCGCCTCCAAGGAGATATCGCAAGCGCTCCCCGTCCTCGTCTCGTTCCCCGCCTAAGAGGAACCGTCGCCAGAGGTCTTACTCCCGCTCTCCACCTCGAAAGAGTCAGAAAAATCAGAAGCCTGAAACCACTAAAGCCAGGAGCCTCTCACCCGAGCAGGAACGCCGAGGCCCCTCCAAAGCTGTGTTGGAACCCCGCGAGCATTCTCCTCCAAAAGACAACTGCAGTATCTCGGGCAAAACACACACAAAACCCAAGCGGGGCAGACATTTAAACTCCCTGGGACCTAGCGACGAAGAAGATTTCCGCAGTCCTTTGTCCGAGCACATCCGGCGAGTTCGTCTTCCGCGGGGTATGGAAAAACCACCCGTCTTGGATCAGTACGACGGAACCACCGACCCCGACGACCACATAAGGAGCATCAAAGCTGTCATGGACTACCATGTTGTCCGGGGATCCATCAAATGCCGCATCTTTTCGACCACCTTAAGGAAATGAGCGATGACATGGTATAGGAATCTGTTAGAACAAGATTTGTTCTTATCAATTATCTTAGTTTTGATGATAACAATAATATGAATTTTGCTTAAGATAATATGGTACTCTAATCCAATGCAATTTCCCTTTCAGGAAATATATATAAAGAGTACGCATAATTCAGAGCTCAGAAGTTGTATCTCAAATGGTTCAGCATGCAACATCAGAACATGGTCTGGCAAGACATCAGAAGATGGTCGAAGCAGAATCAGAACATGGGTCTATGGAAGCATCAGAAGAACATGAGATCAGAAGCACTGAAGATCAGAAAATGGTATCACGCTCAGAAGCACTTCAAGGTCAGAAGATCAGAAGATGCTATGCACCAAGCTGTTTTGACTCTGATGATATTCAAACGTCGTATTCACAAACATCAGATCAGAAGGAAGTACAGGTGGCAGACTACGCTGACTGACAAAAGGAACGTTAAAAGCTACTAAAGGCTACGTCAGTAGACACAGCGTGAACAAGGCTCGAGGTAGTTGACAAAAGCGTATAACATTAAGTGCAATGCTGTACGGAACACGCAAAGCATTAAATGCATTCAACGGTCATCTTCTCAACGCCTATAAATATGAAGTTCTGATGAGAAGCAAGGTTACCAATTCTTAACAACTCTGAACGAAAAGAAACTTGCTGAAACGCTGTTCAAATCTAAACTCAGAATCTTCATCTTCATCAAAGCTCACTACATTGCTGTTGTAATATTTTAGTGAGATTAAGCTTAAACGTTAAGAGAAATATCACAGTTGTGATTATCGCTTTTTAAGAAGCATTTGTAATACTCTTAGAATTACATTAAGTTGTAAGGAACTAGAGTGATCAGTGTGATCAGTATACTCTAGGAAGTCTTAGCAGTTGGCTGAGCAGTTTGTAACTAGAGTGATCGTGTTGATCAGAATACTCTAGGGAAGTCTTAGGAGTGAACTAAGCCTAGAGTGATCGTGTTGATCAGTAGACTCTAGAAAAGTCTTAGAGGGTATCTAAGCAGTTGTTCCTGGAGTGATCAGTGTGTGATCAGAAGACTCTGGAAGACTTAGTTGCGGACTAAGTGGAAAACCATTGTAATCCGTGCGATTAGTGGATTAAATCCTCAGTTGAGGTAAATCATCTCTGCGGGGGTGGACTGGAGTAGCTTCGTTAACAGCGAACCAGGATAAAAATAATTGTGCAATTTATTTTTATCGTCCAAGATTTAAAGTCACACTTATTCAATCCCCCCCCTTTCTAAGTGTTTTTCTATCCTTCAATTGGCATCAGAGCGCCGGTTCTAAGGTGCAAGCACTTAACCGTGTTTAGAAAAGATTCAGGAAGAGAAAAACGCTTCATTTAAAAGATGGTTGATGAAAGTGGAAAGTCTACATCTACACCTGCATCTACATCTGGCTCTGCTGAGCAATACAACGGAAACAATGGTTATACTAGACCGCCGGTATTTGATGGTGAAAACTTTGAATACTGGAAAGATAAACTGGAAAGCTATTTTCTGGGTCTAGATGGTGATCTATGGGATCTTCTAATGGATGGTTACAAACATCCAGTAAATGCCAGTGGCGTGAAGCTGTCAAGGCAAGAAATGAACGATGATCAAAAGAAGCTTTTCAGGAATCATCATAAATGTAGAACTGTTTTGCTGAATGCTATCTCTCATGCTGAGTATGAGAAGATATCTAACAGGGAAACGGCCTATGACATATATGAGTCCTTGAAAATGACTCATGAAGGAAATGCTCAAGTCAAGGAGACTAAAGCTCTAGCCTTAATCCAGAAGTATGAAGCCTTCAAGATGGAGGATGATGAAGACATTGAAAAGATGTTTTCAAGATTTCAAACTCTTACTGCTGGATTGAGAGTTCTTGACAAAGGATACACCAAGGCTGATCATGTGAAGAAGATCATCAGAAGCTTACCCAGAAGATGGGGTCCTATGGTGACTGCATTCAAGATTGCAAAGAATCTGAATGAAGTTTCTCTGGAAGAGCTTATCAGCGCCTTGAGAAGTCATGAAATAGAGCTGGACGCAAATGAGCCTCAAAAGAAAGGTAAGTCTATTGCATTAAAATCTAATATCAAGAAATGCACTAACGCTTTTCAGGCCAAAGAAGAAGATCTTGAAGAATCAGAATCTGAAGAAGAAGATGAACTGTCCATGATCTCCAGAAGGCTAAATCAACTCTGGAAGACCAAGCAAAGGAAGTTCAGAGACTTCAGAAGTTCAAGGAAATTTGAACATGGAGAATCTTCTGATGAAAGAAGATTTGACAAGAAGAAGGTCATGTGCTATGAATGCAATGAGCCTGGACACTACAAGAATGAATGTCCAAATCTTCAGAAGGAAAGTCCCAAGAAGAAGTTTCATAAGAAGAAAGGTCTTATGGCAACCTGGGATGAGTCAGAAGATGATTCAGAAGATGAGCAGGCTAACTGTGCGCTGATGGCGACAGAAGATGACGGATCAGAATCTACATCAGAATCAGATTCTGAAGAGGTATTTTCTGAACTTACTAGAGATGAGTTAGTTTCCGGTCTAACTGAACTTCTGGAACTCAAGTCTCAAATTAGTCTCAAATACAAAAAGCTGAAAAAGCAATTTGAATTTGAAACAAAGAAGCTTGAGTTGGAAAATTCTGAATTAAAAGAAAAACTTTTAAAATTATCCAATAATGTTGGATCTCCTTCTGATTCAGAAAAATCCACTCCGAGTCTAAACCATATTCTGAAAGAATATGATTTAAGTTTCAGGAAGTTCTTATCTAGAAGTATTGGCAGAAGTCAGCTAGCTTCTATGATATATGCTGTGTCTGGAAACAAAAGAGTTGGCATTGGTTTTGAGGGTGAAACCCCATACAAACTTGAACCTGTTGATGAAATGAAAATTACATACAAGCCATTGTATGATCAGTTCAAGTATGGCCACTCTCATGATATTAGGCACACTTCACATGCACAAAGTTTTCACATAACACACACCAAGAAGCATGTGACACAACCTAGGAAATATCATGAAACTCACATTAAAAATTATCATGCTGTTCCTCCTATTGCTTATAATGTTAAACCCAAGTTCAATCAGAACTTGAGAAAATCTAACAAGAAAGGACCCAAGAAGATGTGGGTACCAAAGAAAAAGATTATTTCTTTTGCAGATTCTCTTGATAACAAAGAAGACAACATTCAACATGACATGACACCTGGACTCAAGTTGGTCTCAACACTTGAAGGGAAGAAAGATTATCTTCCAAGTTCTGGTTCTTAAATCTGTTGAAGAAACTATGCTTGTAGGAGATCAGAATAGAAGCTTATTAGTCTTGGAACCATCTCTGATGTTTGCCTCTAAGGCTTTGATGTTTCTGTCTTGATTATTCTGAATGTTCTAAATGCTACAGGATATACAACATTGAAACATTGATTGTGGACAAATCAAGAAACATCTGTTTTGATGATAAACTTGTTTCTGATGAAACAAAGAGCTTAAGAATCTCTGCAGATTCAGCTTTGTCTTATCAGAAGCTGCAGAACAAAGAAGTGAACCTCCAGAAGCTGTGTATATCAGAAGTAATGAATCAGAAGATCATTCAAATTTATATCAGCACACTTCAGAAGAAGTGTTTCCAGAAGAGAAAGTAGATCAGATCAGAAGCAGTGATCAGAATCTGAAGGCGTAAAGCCTTTTCTGAAATTTACAGCTGTCATCTATTATCTGATGATGTACACGTGTCTGTACGGTTTGTACTAAGCGTGCAGTTGAAAAGACGCCGACCTAGGTAACTGTATTAAATCATTTCATTTACTGTGTTCTCTCTCCTAATGTCATTTCTCATTAAATGCATAATGATTTCTTTTTAAATCTTTTAAATAACCCGCTTCATCTTCATTCTTTTTTTTTTTTTCTCTTTCTCTCTCTTTTGTGCATTCACTTCGTTGCATCTCTCTTCAAACCCTAGTTCTTGATTTGATCTCAAAGCATTATCATAATGAATCCATCTTCTCGTTCATCAATCTCTAAAGATAGAATCACTTCCACACAGAACCGTTTAAGCAAAAATGATGCTCCATTGAAAACATGCTTAATACCCACGAAAGAACTGGAAGTTCTATGTGAATCGGCTGTGGATGTCAACAACCTTAAAGCAAATGGCTTTCAGTGTGATGCAAGAATCTTTGAGCAAGGATGGTCTAAATATCTTGATAGATTGGTTGGTCCAATTTATCCTGAACTTGTAAAGGAGTTTTGGGTACATGCAACAGTTACTCCAACTGCCATCATTTCATTCGTGCTAGGGCATAAAGTGACTATCACTGAGAAACTCATCAGAAAGCTGTACAATCTTGATGATGAAGAAGGTTGGTCTGAGTTTCAACCCCATACAGTTGACTGGACTTTAGTTGAAAAACAAATCTCTACGGTTGTTGGAACTGATTCTCATTTTACGGGCAACTTAAGGCCTTTTTATAAAGTATGGGCTGAGATTATTCTGGGTTCTCTTCACCATAGAAAAAAGATGCGCTGCTCCTCCTACATCAGTCCGACTCACAAGTATACTCTTTTCTGCATTGGCAAAAAGATAGAGATCAACATCTCTCATATTCTATTTGAGAATCTGAAAACCTCTATCTTTGAGTCAAGAGAAGATGAAAGGGCGAAGTACCCTCATATTCCAAGAACAACCATTCCTTTCGGAAGGATGATTTCAGACATTCTGATTGAGAGCAAAGTGGTGGACTCCATCAGAAATCGTAATGCCTCGCATTTTCTTGGAGTAACTCAAGGTCCCATCTTCAATGGTGTTGATCTGTTCGGACTGGAAGTCATTAAGAATGTACCTGTTATGTGCACAAGCTTTCCTGACATTCTGTCAAGAAGAATTGCTGTTGAAGGATTCATATCTTTGTATCATAAAGAACTTGATCAAGTTGTCAAGTTTTACTTGGAAGATTGTGTGAGGAAGCAATCAGACGTTGATCCTGCTTGGATCCGTGGCAGAGTACTTCCATCCAAAGATGATATTCTGAAGAAGGATAAAAAGGAACGTCAGGCAAGGCTAAAAAGAAAGGCACAAGAAGATGAGGCTGAGAGAGCCAAGAAGTTGAGGGTCACCTATGATCCTGACAAGGTGGACTCTAATGAACGAAGAGATAAAAGGATCAGAGATTCCTTTCGCAGAACCAGATCTTCTTCTTCTTCTTCTGTACAAATCTCCAGAAAGGTCTTTACTCCACCTCCTTCTGTCCCTAAACCATCTTTCCAATCACCTCCATCTGAACCAAAAGTAAACTTCACCCTACCAAATCCTTCTCCATCATCTTTCTCCTCTCCCATACTAAACCCCACACCTTTAAGTATTCTTCCCCCAACTCCTTCTGATAAATCTCTCTCACCAATTCCCTTTACAAACACTCCATCCTCGTCTCAATCCATCATTTCTGATATTCCATCCTCATCAACCATTCTCTCAGATATCCCCTCTTCCTCATCCACCGTTCCTCCAACTTCTATATCTCATCCCTTTCCTATCGAAAATTCCGAACCTTACTGTCTTCTCTATCCTGACTACAAATTCACCCTCAATCCGCCTGAACCTGAACCTGAACCCTATACCCTACCTGGAACTTTTCAGACTTGAGGTGATTAGCAGTCTAGACCTTCTGAAGGATGCATTCCTAAATGGTCTGGATGATGTTTCTACAAGAAATCTCTGGAGAAGATTTCGCAAGGATTTTCAAGTAGAAGCAATAGCAGCACAGAAAAGACTAGTGGCTGCTGCCCCTGGTTACCCTGGTTACCTTCTGGAGGGAGATAATGGTATATACTACCATCCTCTCAGAAATTGTGTTGCTGCTGAGGAGAAGCCCTTTGTGGATGAATTGGAAGTATTAAGACTGGCTGCTGAAATGGAAGCAAATCCTTGCAGGGAGATTGTGGTTTGGATACCTCAATATCCTGTTCTGCTCGGAGATTTCAAGACTCTCTTTGACTATCTGAGGGAAAACCCGTCTGAGAAAGATCCAAACTTGGTCATTCCAGAAGTTGTTGACCCACCAGAAGTTGAAGGTCCCTCTGCTCCCAGGAATTTAGCTGCCATTCTTCAGGCACTAGAGAATGGAGACTCTGAAATTCCTGCTGCAGAGTATGGAAATGCTTCTATGCAAGAAGCAGATGCTGAAGATCATGTTGCTGAATCAGACCCTGTTGAGGAAATCCCAGCAAATGATACTTCTATGGAAGCTGCAGATCAACTTGCCATTCCTGTAGTTGAAAGCGGTGAAGCTTCTTCTCATGAACCTTCTCGTCTTGCAAGGACTCTAGAAGCGATTCAGAGAAGACAGGATGAGCAAAGCTCACTCAATGACAAGTATGATGCTTTCATTGAAAGGCAAGAAGGACACAACAACGATGTTAAAGCGATGCTGGCCAAGATCTTATCAAGACTAGGGCCATCTTAGATTGAGTCTGTGTTGTTTCTTTCTTTTCTTTGCATCTGTTTTGTTTCTGTGCATCTGAACTTATCATTTTGTACTTCTGTACCCAGTGGTTGAACCTTAATGAAATCATCTTCTTCCTCCATGTGTTCTGTTCTATTCATCTGAATCTTTTCTATTTTTTGATGATATGACAAAAAAGGGGGAGAAATACTGTGATAAATGATTTGATTTAATCAGTTGCATTCACTAACAAGAACTGCAAGTTCTATATGGTTTGAGTGTTTTGCAGGTACAGAGAAGTGAAGTGAATCTTCAGAAGCAAACACAAGAAGCAAAACTATGGAAACTGAAGCAAGCTGAGTGCTGTTAAGCTTCAGAGATCAGAAGCAAGAAAGAAGAATGAATCAGAAGCACTGATAATAGAATTTGAATATCATTGTCTATCCTGTTCTGACAAAATTCTATTTGCTCTGATACATATAATGTTATGGCTCTGATACATTATTTGCTCTGATACATTATTTCAGCCTATATGGCTCTGATACATATAATGTGTTCAAACATACATTTTATGTTCTAACTCGTTCATGCTGACTTTTGTCGTTTAGTTTTTTGTTCTGTAACATTTCAGGATGTAGAGATGCTCTGATGATGCTCTGGTACATTCAACAATGTTCTGATACAAATCTAGCATGAAGTGATGTTGGCAGACATTCAAAGTTCTGAAGCTATCCGAGGGAAGCAGAAGTCAGAAGCTGTGAATGTTCTGAAGATCAAAGAAATTCAAGTTCTGAAGCTGTCCACGATGGAAGCAGGAATCAGAAGCTGTGAGTGTTCTAAGGATCTAAAGAAATTCAAGTTCTGAAGCTGTCCAATGGAAGCAGAAGTCAGAAGCTATGAATTCTCTGAAGGCAGAAGCTTATATGATCGTCTCTACCGAAATAATCAGGGAAGTCTTTTATCAAAGTTCTTCGAGTATTTATTTCAGGGGGAGATTATTTATCTCAGGGGGAGATTGTTAATCTCAGGGGGAGACATATTCATATGCTTATGCTATAGCTGTGTAATTTGTCTTTTGCCGTCTACTCTTTCTGATCGCAAATTCATATCATTTATATATGTTTTTGTCATCATCAAAAAGGGGGAGATTGTTAGAACAAGATTTGTTCTTATCAATTATCTTAGTTTTGATGATAACAATAATATGAATTTTGCTTAAGATAATATGGTACTCTAATCCAATGCAATTTCCCTTTCAGGAAATATATATAAAGAGTACGCATAATTCAGCGCTCAGAAGTTGTATCTCAAATGGTTCAGCATGCAACATCAGAACATGGTCTGGCAAGACATCAGAAGATGGTCGAAGCAGAATCAGAACATGGGTCTATGGAAGCATCAGAAGAACATGAGATCAGAAGCACTGAAGATCAGAAAATGGTATCACGCTCAGAAGCACTTCAAGGTCAGAAGATCAGAAGATGCTATGCACCAAGCTGTTTTGACTCTGATGATATTCAAACGTCGTATTCACAAACATCAGATCAGAAGGAAGTACAGGTGGCAGACTACGCTGACTGACAAAAGGAACGTTAAAAGCTACTAAAGGCTACGTCAGTAGACACAGCGTGAACAAGGCTCGAGGTAGTTGACAAAAGCGTATAACATTAAGTGCAATGCTGTACGGAACACGCAAAGCATTAAATGCATTCAACGGTCATCTTCTCAACGCCTATAAATATGAAGTTCTGATGAGAAGCAAGGTTACCAATTCTTAACAACTCTGAACGAAAAGAAACTTGCTGAAACGCTGTTCAAATCTAAACTCAGAATCTTCATCTTCATCCAAGCTCACTACATTGCTGTTGTAATATTTTAGTGAGATTAAGCTTAAACGTTAAGAGAAATATCACAGTTGTGATTATCGCTTTTTAAGAAGCATTTGTAATACTCTTAGAATTACATTAAGTTGTAAGGAACTAGAGTGATCAGTGTGATCAGTATACTCTAGGAAGTCTTAGCAGTTGGCTGAGCAGTTTGTAACTAGAGTGATCGTGTTGATCAGAATACTCTAGGGAAGTCTTAGGAGTGAACTAAGCCTAGAGTGATCGTGTTGATCAGTAGACTCTAGAAAAGTCTTAGAGGGTATCTAAGCAGTTGTTCCTGGAGTGATCAGTGTGTGATCAGAAGACTCTGGAAGACTTAGTTGCGGACTAAGTGGAAAACCATTGTAATCCGTGCGATTAGTGGATTAAATCCTCAGTTGAGGTAAATCATCTCTGCGGGGGTGGACTGGAGTAGCTTCGTTAACAGCGAACCAGGATAAAAATAATTGTGCAATTTATTTTTATCGTCCAAGATTTAAAGTCACACTTATTCAATCCCCCCCCTTTCTAAGTGTTTTTCTATCCTTCAGAATCTGCCTCCTGACTGCATCCACTCCTGGACTGAACTGAAAGACCTTTTCCTAAGCCACTTCACGGCGTCTCGTCGGCAACCAAAGTCGGAGGCGAACCTTGAAGCGGTAATCCAAGGCACAAACGAACCTCTAAGAGATTACCTCGACAGGTTCAACAAAGAAGCCGTCCAAGTGCAGACGACAGACTACATGAAGAGGTACCTCTTGGAACGGGGGCTCCTCCCCGGAAGTGACTTTAAGAAGGCCATCAAGATTGAGAAGGTCCACTCCATGAACGCCCTCCTTCGCAAAGCTCAAGCTTTCATCGCATTCGAAGAAGGAGAGGCTGCTGCCATCAAAGCCTCGCGAGGTAATGACGCCGCTCGCAGTTCAAACTATGAGCACTTAGGCTCGAGGCGAGGGCATGAAAAAAGGAAAGACGACAGGTCTCTCGACATCAAAGAGCGCCGAGGACCTTCTGGTCTCTTCAACGACTACACCCCTCTGAACGCCTCACGGGAGAGGATCCTGGCCGAATGCCAAAACACCGACTTCAAGAAGTCGAACATCAGGCCCCCGAAGTCAAACCCCGCGAGGCCAGGAACCGACAAATCAAAGTACTGCAAGTACCATAAGAGTCACGGACATATGACCGAGGAATGCATTCATCTCAAGGATGCCATTGAAACACTGATCAAGGAAGGTCGCCTTTCGAGGTACACAAAGAAAGCGGAACCTTCCCAAAGGGACGACCAAAGAAACTCTGACGAGGGGAACTCGCCGGATAACAGGCCCCTGCAAGTAGCCCTATCCGTCACCCGACCAGAAGATTTCATACCATCAGTCGGGATGTCTGCCACATTCAGCAAATGGGAAACATTCCCATTCGCCATGGTCGTCTCCAACGGGGGGATCCAGGCTCCCTCACCATCAGTTCAGTAAAGAGGAAGTTCGATGAATTGCTCAGCGCCAACGCGGACCTCGGCCCTACACTGCGAAAATTCCGGAGAAAGTCAGAGCCAATCACCTTCTACCTAGATGAACTGCCCGGCGGAGCTCCGAACGCCACAATTCCCCTGCTCGTCCGAGCTAGAATGGCAAATTTCGACGTCCGACGGGTCCTGGTCGATGAAGGCAGCTCGGTCGACATCATGTATTCCCACCTCTTCCAAACACTCCAGCTAGATGACTCACACCTCACTCCCTATGTGGGTTCGGACCTCCAAGGTTTCAATGGAGCCACCACCAAACCCTGGGGTTACGTCGAGCTGATTGTCACCTTCGAAGAAGGGGAGGCCTCCAGGCAAGTCAAAACCAGATTCTTGGTGATCGACTGCAAAACCCTATACAATTGCATCATCGGGCGCCCCACTCTGGCCGAGCTAACCGCCGTACCCTCCACTGTCCACCTGAAGATGAAGTTCTACACGAGAACAGGGCGAGTGGCCACCATCAACGCCGATATTGAAGCTGCCAGGAGAATCTTCGACGCCTCCGTCAAGGGACTACAGCTGATCGTCCCTCCGCCCAGCTCCAACAAAAAACCAAGAGCCGAAGACAAGCATCCTCGAGAAGACCAGCATCAGGCAACCAACGTCAGCTCAGTCGATCTTGATGCACGGTTCACAGAAGAAGAACTGAAGATCGGAGAAGAGACGCGATCAAAGGCACCTCATCCCGTCCGACCCGTCCCAGACGGAGATTTCGAGCTTGTCCCCTTGGGCGACAACCCCGACAAAGTGGTAAAGATCGGTAAAGGCATCCCAGACCTACCGAGGAAGCATCTCGTGGCCTGCCTTCGAGCCAATGCCGACTTATTCACCTGGAGCGCCGCAGAAATGCCCGGACTCGACCCCGAGGTCGCCTGCCACCACCTCTCCATTGATCCAGCCGCGAAGGCCATAGTTCGACGTAGGCGTCGGCAGTCTCCCGAGAAAGCGGAGGCTGCCGAGAAAGCTGTAAAAGACCTCCTAGATGCAAATTTTATTTCCGAGGCCAAGTATTCAACTTGGCTCTCAAACGTTGTACTTGTTAAGAAATCTAATGGAAAATGGAGAATGTGTGTTGATTACACTGATGTTAACCGGGCATGTCCAAAAGACGCCTATCCTTTACCTAACATTGATAGACTGGTCGACAACTCGGCCGACTATAAACTATTGTCTTTTATGGATGCTTATTCAGGTTACAACCAGATCCCCATGGCAAGGAGCGACAAACAGTGCACGGAGTTTATGACCGAGTCGGGCAACTATTACTACAACGTAATGCCCTTCGGCCTCAAAAACGCTGGGTCCACGTATCAACGGATGATGAACAAAGTGTTCCGAGGAGAGATCGGCAATACTCTCGAGGTGTACATGGACGATATGATCGTCAAATCTCGAGAAGATACCGACCACACCTCCCATCTCGAGCGGGTATTCGAGCGGGCCAGGTCCTGCAAGATACGCTTCAACCCTGAGAAATGCACCTTCGGCGTCCGAGCAGGCAAATTCCTCGGTTTCTATTTGACCGAACGAGGAATAGAGGCCAACCCGGATAAATGTCGAGCATTCTCTAAACTCCCCACTCCTAACAATAAAAAATCCATCCAAGTCCTAAACGGGATGCTGACCGCACTATCACGTTTCGTCGCGAAATTCGCCCAACACGCCCTCCCTTTCTTTAAACTGCTACGCAAAGAAGCGGCCTTTGAATGGTCCGAGGAATGCGAGCAAGCACTTTCACATCTCAAGCAAGTGCTCTCCAAACCGCCCGTCCTTTCTCGACATGATGACAACGAGCCTCTGTACCTTTACTTGGTCGTTTCAAACGAAGCAGTCAACGCGGCTTTAATCCGAGAAACCGAAGACGGGCAAAAACCCGTATATTTCACCAGCAAAGTCCTACAAGTACCCGAGGTGCGATACCAACAGATTGAGAAAGTCGCCATGGCCCTAGTGATAGCGGCCAGAAGGCTGCGATACTATTTCCTCGCCCACACCATCTTCGTTCGAACAGATCAACCCATCAAGCAACTCCTCAGCCGACCAGACATGGCCGGCAGAATGCTGAGATGGTCCCTCGAGCTTTCGGAGTTCGACATACAGTACGAAAGCAGGAGGGCATTAAAAGCTCAGGCGTTAGCAGACTTCGTAGCATAGATGACCTCGATCGCCGACTCCCCGGACCCGACCAAGAACAAATGGACCATCTACGTAAATGGCGCCTCAAGCAGTTCGGGAAGCGGGGCAGGCATTATCTTAGAAAACGACGAAGGACTCATCATCGAAGTATCTTTAGTCCTATCTTTCAACACGTCGAACAACCAGGCTGAGTACGAAGCCCTCCTTGCAGGCCTGAGACTTGCCGAGGATGTGGGCGCACGGGAGGTCAAGATCTACACAGACTCCCAACTCGTCGCGTCCCACATCAGCGGCGATTACCAAGCCAAAAACGACGTACTCGCCGAGTACCTCACGCTCTTCAAGGATAAGATGAAAAAATTCGTCAAAGCAGAAGTCGAGCATATCCCCCGAGAACACAACTCGCGTGCCGACATATTATCCAAACTTGCGAGCACAAGAAAGAAAGGGGGAAACAAGTCGGTTATCAAGGAAATCCTACCCAGACCAAGCATAGGCGAAAACGCGCGAGCTCTACAAATATTCGCTATCGGGGACGACCATTGCTGGATGACCCCAGTATATAGCTTCCTCACGAAAGACGAACTTCCCGCTGACGCGAAGGAAGCTTCAGCGATTAAAAGACGAGCCTGTTCGTACAATATCATCGAAAACAAACTATACCGACGAGGCATCTCCATCCCTCTCCTTAAATGCATCGACGCCTCACAAGCACTTGAGGTACTCCAAGAGCTTCACGAAGGAATCAACGGCCAACACCTCGGCGGACGATCACTAGCGAGGAAAGCCCTCAGAGCCGGCTACTATTGGCCGACCATGCAGCAAGACGCCAAAGAATACGTCCAGAAATGCGACAAATGTCAGCGTCATGCCGACATGCACCTGGCTCCCCCGAACGAGCTCAAATCTCTCTCCTCGCCTTGGCCTTTCTCCACCTGGGGAATGGACCTCCTCGGACCTTTCCCGGTCGGGTCTTACCAGAATAAATACCTAGTGGTCGCTGTGGATTACTTCACGAAATGGATAGAAGCTGAAGCGCTCGCTAAAATCACGTCCCAAAACGTACTCCGCTTTTATAAGCGGAACATACTCGCTCGGTTCGGGGTGCCATAAGTGATCATAACCGATAACGGCACCCAGTTCACGGACAGAAAATTCCAGGAGTTTGTAACCAAACTCGGGACTGTAACACCCTGGATTTCCGCTTACCCCGCAGGGCTTCCGGCCTACCAAGCATGTCACCAGCTTAATCAATAATCCCCCCTAGGTCCGCTTATCGGCTGCCCAGGAAATATTGTTTTTGCCTCCCGCAGGAATCGAACCACGTACCTAGGGATTAAGTACGTATTCATAGCAATTCCTGCTACCACTTGAGCCATATAGCTCAATTGGTAGCAGGAATTGAAACAACAGATAGCCTTACGCCATAGCACTAAAGTTATCAAACGCGGATTCGAAATCAGAGACTTAGTTCTCCGCAGAAACATGAAAGATTCGCGCGAGGGCAAACTAGCCCCGAACTGGGAAGGCCCGTACCGAGTTTACGATAAAACCGAAAACGGTGCGTATTACCTCGAGAACCATCTCGGCGAAAAACTTGCTCGACCTTGGAACGCTGAAAAACTCAGACGCTATTACAGTTAGAAACAACCTAACGCTACCCGGCCGCTCGTAGCGAACACGAGGAAAGACTGGGCAAGGACTCGCGCCATGGTACAAGCGCGTATGCTCCACGACAGCATCGGTCGGATACCCCTTATCAGGAGGCTAAGCCGACTACGCGGCGGGCCTTACACACAGACCCTCCGCGGAAGTACCTGCACGGCAGAACCCCGGCTCGCGATGGGATCGTTCACGCTGCGAGCACGTGGCCCCGACCGCGGACTCGAGCTCGCTTATAGCGCACACCTGCTCTGCGCACCCGGACCGTTCCCTACACGCCCGGGCTATAAACCTCGGCCGAGCACAAACATAAATATTCGACAATAAACATCAGATAAGCACAAATAAACATTGGAGCATAAAACGCAGAATAGTATTAAAAACTGACCAAACTGGCCGGAGATATTCAAATATTACAAAAAATTATCCGGGCATCGCCCAACTAACTTTACTTTGGCACGCAGGCCACAAAACATTGTCACGCAGGCCACAAAACATTGGCACGCAGGCCACTATCAAAAAGAAACTGGTCAGATGCCGCCATCCTCCTCCTCGGCACCGTTGTCCACACCCTGGGGCTCCTGCTCATCTTCCCAGTCTTCGAACTCCGGATTTGACTCAATCTGCCCGTCCACAACCTTATTATACAGACCGATGCCCTTCGTCACCAAGCGCGGATTGAGGACTTTCAGCTGATCCACCGCGGCTTTAAATCCAACCCCCAGAGCAGCAACACAGTCGATCTCCAGCTCCCTCACCTTGCCCAGAAGCTGGGAGCGGGTCACCAAGGCTTTCTCGTTTTCATCTTCCTCGGCAGCAGGGAGATGAGACCTCTCTAACTCGGCAATTCGCTCACGGAGCCTTTTTCCCTCGGCCTCCAAAGTCCTGACCTTGTCCTTCTCTTTACAGAGGTCTTCAACAATGCCGCTCTGAACCTCATACTTATCCCTGTAATGTTCAAACTCGTGCTCTAGCTCATCATATTTGGTCTGCAGAGCATCATAGTCCTTCTGAGGGCAGACCCTTTGGGCATTGAGGGCCAAGGCCAGGGCGGCCACCCTCATCATCCCTTCAAGATCCTCGGACAAGTCCTTATCCCGGGCCACCCGATCCCGTCTGACTATATGCCTCACCTCCTCGCGCTCTAGCAGCACATTTCTCTTCGAGAAGATCCCCCTGTGCAGAGTACATGAGGGCAACACTATGTCATCCTCAGAAGGGTTGTCGTTGATAAGGGGGCGAAGTTCGAGGGTCCCCTCGTTCTTTTGTTTTTTCCCGGCCGGAGAACCTCCCGAAGTCGTCCCAATTGACGAAGGGGAGCCACCATCAGGCGCGCCCGCAGCAGCCGCCTTGACCTCCTCGACCCGCGTTCGCTTCACGGTCAGCTTGGCGGCCGCCTTGTTCTTTGCCCTCATCTTCACAACCTTGTAATGCAGGTCGGCCATTTTTCCTGCAAAATAAAGAGTTAGAACCAAAAGGATATTGTCCGAACAAGAAATAGTTATCTCACCTAACAAAATTATCGCATCCCCGTAACTCCCACACTCGAGGACAGCTTTTGTGTTGATATACCGAGGCTCCAGCAAAGGACCTCCATCTTCCTCGAATAAAGGATCCCCGTTGGGATATGTACATACTGCCGGTCTAAACCCGTCCACGAAAGAAGCGAGCCGCTGATACCCCCTCGTATCGCGCTCATTGAGATCCTCATCCCGGAAGATGTAATAGTCGGTCCCACGCTCAAAGTGGTCAGGCTGCCACTCCAACGGGAACCGAGCAGATGGGCCCACTCTCTTCACCCCGTCCTCAATATACTCGCGTTCCTCGAACATATGGTTCTCGGCCTCAGGAGTGAGCGGCTTGATCATAAAATACCGACTCTTGAAATGCTTGATAGAGTCATGATAAATGGCGAACAGCTTCTTCGGCTGCTTAAAGGACACCCAACTCCACTTGCCGTCCGGATCGCGCAACCTCTGCAAATGAAACACTCTGAAGAAAAGACGCAGAGTCGCTTCGACCTCCAAGAACCCACATACAACTTCGAAGGCTCTTAGGAACGCGAAAGCGTTGGGATGAAGCTGAGACGGGCACAAGCGCAACCAACTGAAGATACTCTGTTGCTAATGAGTGAAGGGAAGCCGGAGACCAGCCTCCTTGAAGACGAACTCATACATTGCGAAACGAGGACCAGAGAATTGCGAGCAGATCCTCTGATGAGATTTAGGCACAAAGGCGCCCCAAGAAGGCTCCTCGTCCTGGTCAAGGTCCTCGATGACATTAAAGGCTTCCTTAGGACGCGTCGAGAAACGCGACGCAATCGTCCTCGGAGCAACGGCCACCCATTCCTCAAGTTTCCTCGGGGAAGTCTCAACGACGGGAATGCCCTCGTCCTGCGAGCAACCAACAGCTTCATCCCCGTCTGATATGTCGAAGACGACATCGTCTTTGTTCTCGTCGGCCATTTACCTGAAAAGCAGAGGAAACAGTGAATTCGACTGGTCAAATCCACCCTTCCACCGCAAGTCAAGTGAAAGGGCGAGGAAAAGAGACGAGGAAAGAATTCCGCCTCTCATCGAATACCGACGAACTAATTTAGAAGCACCCATAGAATAAAGTCACTAGGTGCAGCTATGGACAGTGAGTGCATCTAGCTCTCCGGCGAACTCAAACCCTAACTGAGGCATGCAACTTTCTTTGCTCGTCGCATTCAAACTATTCTTGATTAATCCTAAAGCCTAGACGTCTCATTCAACTATTCACACCCCGCTCACTCAAGTCTCACTCGGCAAACGCATGGGAATAATAACGATCCCCTAGAACTACTCGGCGAACTCGTAAACCTTGCTCGATGCATTCATCAATCCTGCCCGCCGCGCTCAAAGCTAAAAAAATAAAACTTAAAGAAAAGCAAGAAGAAGACGAGAAACTTACTTGAAGGAGCGGAGAAGAGATGTACGAGACGAAGAGGAGAGCAGTGAACGATCTTGAAGGTTTGAAAAATGTTAAGTGACAAATGAGTGAGCTCCTCACTCCTTATATAGGAAAAGAAGGCCAAAGGGTGTCATGATGGCCTAGGCAGCCTAGGAGGCGCCATCATTGCCTACACCCCAAGGCGACTCCATCCACGAAAAGAGGCCACGTGTCCTGAAACAGCTTGGGAAACCCAAAGGGCGCAGTCAGCTTTCATGCCTAAAAACGGCGCAGCAATAATGACAGTCTCCACAGCTGCCACCTGTCAATCACGCTGACAAACGGTAACCGAAACGTGTCAAGTGGAAATCAAGGGACAGCCGCCTCCCCGGTTCCCATGGGCATCGGCCGACCACCATTCGGTCTTATGACCGGCAACAACTCCTCTCCCCGTCAACCTAAGCGTGCGGGGAGTCCACCGTTGAAAACCATTGCTCGTGCGCTTGCTCGGCTAACCTCCTGGTTGAAGTCATCACCCTTACAAGACTAATGAATTGGGGGGCTCCTGTTCTGGACTGGGCCGAGCAGGCCCAGCTCTTCTCACCAGCCGAGCAGGTCCAAGTCATTTGGGCCCATTTACTGGGTAACCGTCAAGAGTTATCCACACGCGAAGACCACTCGTCACGCTTCAGCGAAGGATTCGGTCAACCATCTCCGAACCCTACGCCATGCTCATCCAGAACGTGGGTCTCCTGCTGACTCAGCCCTAGCACGGGACGTTCTGGCAGTTCCCTAGCACGTGGGCCTCCAATTGGATTTGGCCCAATTAGGGAACCTTGGCCCAGCGCTGGGGGCTATAAATACCCTCTTTCACTAGAGGGTCAGGTATTCCATTCTTCACTCTCAACCCTCATTCTCTGATAGCTACTAACTTAAGCATCGAAGAACCTTGCAGGTACCCCCATCTTGCTCTCCAAGCCAGATTCCGTTGCGTTGACGATTCTTCTGATCAGGTACGATCATATTTAATTAAGAATGAATTCAATTATTTGAAAAAGAAAATTCAATTTTGACAAAACACAACTATTTTAGTTTATTGAAGTGACTTAATGAAAACAATTTTTTTTAATTAAATTTTATATTTTTACATATAAAGATAGTTTAGTAAATACTGTATTATTAGGAGTGGAAAAAAGATTAGAAGGTTTATAGTAAAAGGGATATTTTGTTATTATATTGGGTATCCGGTTTTGAAAGATAAGAGGGTTGCGGTGTGTGGTAGTAATGGAAGACGTGGCGAAATTACGATCATGAGTATTGGATTGAATGAGAATTAGAAAGGCAAGAATGAAGCATTTGCCGGTAATATGAAAATGGCGGGTTTGAGGCTACCCACTGCTACTGCACCTGGCACCACTGGTTGTAGGGTGAGACTATGGGGTGTATCACCCACGACCAGGAGAGATGCATTTCCCCTTGAGGTTTATGGAAGGAGTAGTAGAAGAGTCGGTGGAGTGAAATGCAGTATTAGTGGAGATGTTGCTGATAGATCTGCGATTAATCTTGGGACGGGTACACCTGTTAGGTCAACTAACATACTTGTTGTGGGAGCCACGGGCACTCTTGGAAGGCAGATTGTGAGAAGAGCACTCGACGAAGGTTACGACGTTAGGTGTCTCGTAAGGCCCAGACCCGCTCCTGCTGATTTTCTTCGAGATTGGGGAGCAACTGTTGTCAATGGCGACCTTAGTAAACCAGAGACCATTCCCGCTACTTTGGTTGGCGTTCATACTATTATTGACTGCGCCACTGGTCGTCCAGAAGAGCCCATCAAAACTGTAATTACAATTCATTCTTCCATCTCTCTTTATTTATTTGTTTTTTATTATTAGAATTTGAATTCGAATATGAATAACTAAAATAGGTAGATTGGGAAGGTAAAGTTGCTCTTATTCAATGTGCCAAAGCTATGGGAATTCAGAAATATGTTTTCTATTCAATCCATAACTGCGATAAACATCCTGAGGTTCCACTCATGGAGATCAAGTATTGCACCGAGAACTTCCTCCGTGATTCTGGACTCAATCACGTTGTCATCCGCTTATGTGGTTTCATGCAAGTATGTCTATTCATTCATTCATTATTCAATCCTCTAATATTAGTATTCATTACTTAACAATTCAATTCCTCTAATTAAATGTAAATCCAAATGCAGGGTCTTATAGGCCAGTATGCAGTTCCTATCCTGGAAGAAAAATCTGTTTGGGGAACTGATGCTCCCACTAGAATTGCTTACATGGATACTCAGGTTACTTACTTACTTACTTATTATATCTTTCAATTCCATATACATACCTCTACCTAATCACTCAACTCTACTTCTGCTTTTTTTAGGATATCGCTCGCTTGACTTTTATAGCATTGCGAAATGAAAAAATCAATGGTAAACTTCTTACTTTTGCCGGTCCTCGTGCATGGACAACACAAGAGGTGAGCTTTACAACTTCAATGCCTATTCATTCATTGACATGCCTCACTCGGTAATTCTCTTATGTTACTTTTTAGGTGATAACATTGTGTGAGAGGCTTGCTGGTCAAGATGCTAATGTAACTACAGTTCCTGTCTCAGTTTTAAGATTTACTCGTCAGTTAACTCGCTTTTTTGAGTGGACAAATGATGTTGCTGACAGATTGGCATTTTCAGAGGTACCTATTCATTTCTTTGCCATCTACATCTGCATACTGCTTTATCACTCAACTCCTTAATACTTGTTGTATCTTGCTCTCAAATCCTTCCTCTTTTTTTCCTGTATGCTACACATAAACATTTTATTGGCCCTTGGTTGTTTTTTGTAGCGTGTGTTGGAGCATGTAGGTGACTAGGCTAAGATAACTTAATAGAGTACTGACTTACACTTTCACTTATCACAAACTGGTTTGACTTGAGTGTGTCTACCCTAATCAACTAATCCAATATTCTCAGCTGTACCTTTGCATTCGATAGTATTATTGACTCTTTGGATATTTCTGTTGTAGAGCTATTTCTATTGGCTCTTTTACCCAAACCCACTCATAATGTTATCTATCAAACACGCCATAGGAGACCATTGTGCATATAAATTTGTCTCTTTCATGTTATTGGCGGTAAAAATGCTTAATAAATGATTAATTATGGGAAATATGCAGGTGCTTTCAAGTGACACAGTTTTCTCTGTTCCGATGGCGGAGACATACAATCTACTGGGTGTGGATACAAAAGATATAATTACATTGGAGAAGTATCTGCAGGACTACTTCACAAACATATTGAAGAAGTTGAAGGATCTTAAAGCCCAGTCAAAACAAACAGATATTTTCTTCTAAAATATGATTTTGTAATTGCATACGAGGTAATGTTGTGGGAATTTAGAGTTTTGTTTTTAAATATGCTTTCCATTGTATATTGTTTTATATTAAAATTGATTTTGTAACTGGTGTATTCACCCAAAAACATTTGTCAATAGTATATATAATATTAAGATCCATAAGCCTATCAATTTTCCAGAGCTATCCATATTTACATAGTGAGAAGTGATTAAATCCACGTGCAGAATCATTTGCACATACTTAATAGTGATTAAACTGATAGTGTAGCTTTTGATTCTCAGTGTTAATGGGTTGGATATCCTGAGAGAAAAAAAACATAAGAGATAGCGTGGCGGAGAGAAAGAAGAGAGGACTGAGAGATTGTGTGTGTAGCGGTGGAGAACCATTGTGGGCATATCTGTATAAGGAGCACGTGGCCTCATTGGACCAGGGAAAGCCTTTGTATTTTTTTGAAGAGGCAACAGTTACATGGTTTGAGAGTGGAGCTGTAGAGGTTGTGTGAAATAACAAGATTAATGCATATGCGATTGAGCACAAGGAGAGGAGCCCATATGGCGATAGTCCAATGACTTGTCACGCATCTCAATCTCCTGCTTTTGTCCGTGCCTGTTTTAGAGGGCACAAAAGAATGGAGTTTGCTTTCATTTTTATATTCAATATGAAGATATTTTCCTTTTCTTGTCACCTATGACGAATTTCCAAGCACAACAAAGCCGTTTTTTCACAACATCATCTAATATCTTATCTTTTTGTATGTTTTTTTTTCCTTCTACAATTTGCTCTTTCCAATCGATTTCTTCCCAACATTGCTCCTTTTTGCTTCAAATGGTAAAAAAGCAAGTTGAACCTGGATGGTCAATCCACCTAACTCATGGGGTCAATAGATCAACCTGCAATGTACATATCAAATATATTTTCCATTTAGTTTGATACTTTGGTATTTTTTTATTTTAGATGTTTAACTATTATTTTGATTTTACATAAGTGGTATAAGAGCCATTGAGTCTAGTAGGATGTTGGATTATGGACCTACTTGATTTTACATAAATGTATTGCATTTATTGCATGCCTACAATTGTCAAAGTTGGTTAATGAGTAGAGTAGAATGTTGTTAGCACCTAGTAAGATTTGAACTTAGGATCTTGAGAGGAGAACATTCTCAAGACCCAATCCTCCACCATTAGACAAACTCTTGGGGATGTTTTGGCGTCAATTTTATGTATGTTTATTTCATTCAAGTTTCTCGTTGCTATCGTTGAGGTATTGTAGATTTATCAACTGATTCTCCTTGTTGAGGTATTGTAGATTTATCAACTGATTCTCCTTATATCAAAAGGTTGAGAATTTGATTTAGTAATGCTTCTTGTCCGAAAATATGTACTATCTTCTTCTGTGATGTGGTGGTTGAATCGATGACTCAGTTAGTCCTTTAGATAACACATTTTATCATCAATGTTGATCTTAAATAAATTGGGAGAAGTTTTCTGGCTGTAGTAAGCTGAGCTAAATTAAAATTCATTTTGAACGAGTATGAGTAAGAGTTCATTGTTATGTGTTGAAAACTACAAATGAGCTAAACACATCAATTTTTAGAAGTTTAAGTGCATTCTAGTTCACACTAACTTTCAATGCAATCTAGTCTACAGAATAAAGATTTATGGGTTTATAGGTTTCAGATTCTACAAGTCGATCATGTTGAGCACTCCCCACAAATTATAGAATGAATCAAAATGTGTTGTACAAATTATAGAATGAATCAAAATGTGTTGTTTTATAGCAATAAAGGACAATCTTTGTTAATAACACCTTTAAATTACATTGACATTTACAATATCACCACTTTTTTTTTTTTAATTAAAAATAATACATGCTATAACATGTCAAATAAAATACACGATACATAATATTGTATACAAAATACAATCTAAACAGTACCAAACAATCCTAAAAAAAATACATCACCTAATCTAAATAGTACCAAACAATCCTATAAAAGAATACATCACCTTGCATTGCATGTGAACTATTATCACCCTCCCTAACTTCTTTATTGAGTCTTGGCTTATGTTCTATTCAGGAATTAGAAATGAATGCAGTTAAAAAAAATGATGATCTTAAACACTGGCTTGATTTCCTTTACGGTGGTTTGTGGTGGACTTGCACGATTAGCACTCCAACGCCTAAGTTAATTCAAGATTCACGATAAGTGTATTGAAAAGTCGAGATCACAAATTGTACCTTGCTCTTTTCGTGCGTACTGATTTTATATTTTGGGTCAAGTAGATTTGACTTGAGATCAATTAGGCCTTAGTCAGTTGGACCTTTGGCTAACACCGAATAACTTCCTAAAAAATTCATTGAACAATGGTATGGACGTTCGTGCCCTTTTGTGCAGCCCCACCAAATAGTAACTCGTCAACCAAGTCTAAGACGTGGGCATATGTAGAGACCCGACTACTCGTATTGCCACCCTTCTCTACGACCACTTCCTCTACAAGGGTTTCCTCCTCACCAAGCATAGGTGGCCATTTTCCTGTTGTGAGAATCATATAGGGATGTGGTATCTTATTATAACCCCCTATGTATCTCTTTAGAGTATCCTCGCATGTAAAATTTGAACACAATAGTCTTCAGCGGATAAAATATGTCCACGTACACAATATTCCTTTGATTAATTTGGACATGATTGGCCATAAGAAGAGAAGAAAAGACATGATGTTTGGGAATACCATGCACATGTCTAAACTAGCATAATACTTTTTTAGGTATGCATCAAATTATACGCAATATGCATACGATCCAACAATAATTGAAGCAAATGTCAACCAATGTGCATGTGTCTTGGTGAGTGGCATAAGTGTCGAACCACACATCTTGTGCTAGTAGTTGATTCAAGCGATCTCGATATGATTTAGTAAAAGGAAGTCCTTTGGTCGAAATGAAGATGTTAGCACAAGGCTCAACCTATGTGGACTCCCGAGCGTACTCCTATCCACTAATACTAATAGTTCCATGCATGCATCAATATATACCGACCCCAAAGTTGACTATTACCTTGATATACCAATAAAAGTATTCATCGCTCACCCCTTCTAGTTGTCGCCTGCATACTTTTTCACCATCCAAACATGGTTGTAAAATTATGTTGATCTCATTACTTGTGTTGAATATGTTTAATCCAACCCAAATTTTTTGGATCCAGTCTTTGTCATTATAAAGCGAATCAATACTCGTTACCTCATCACAGAAAGAGGAAGTTCCTAAAGTGGTAACCACTATGAGAAACTTTGTCGATCTTGAGAAAGAAGACACTAAATTAGCACCACTAGCATAGTTACTATTACTAGATAAACTCTCATGACCTCATAGCATTTCCTTTTCTATAAACTTCCAGTCTATTTTACAATCGCCCCATTTTGTTTTATTTAAAAGTCCATTAATCACATCACTCATAAACTATTTCCGGTTCAACCAACTTACTCGTGGTGTCATACTCTATAGTAAAAATCATACTTAGATTAATAAAAAATGAATAGAGAAGAAGGAAAATACCTCATCCTGAGAGAAAAAGTAGACTTCACACAAATGAATTTCTTTGCTAGAAATTTGGAGAAGATAGAGTGAAAGATAACAAAAGAGAAATGAAGGATGAATATTTTATAAATAAGGCAAATAAGTGGTTGAAAAGTCCTATGTTTTATTAAGTATACTAATCAAAGGGTATGAAATCCAAGTATTTAAAGGTGAAGGTTCTTAAGAGTTGCAATCATTGTACTAGAGTAAATGGAATACACAACGTTTCTAATATCCAATCAGGCCATTCCAATAAAGAGTTTATAATGATTACACATTTGAATGATCAATGTTAATTCTGTTTCGTGATCGACATTTGTATTGTAAAGCATCAACGTTTTGATAAGTCATATTGAATAATCTATCACTATATTTTTTTATGGTATGAACATAGGGGTGATCAAAACCAAACCAACCCAATAGAAAACCGCAAACCAAACCAAACCAAACCGAAACCGCAAAAAACCGCATTTGGTTCGGATTAGTTTGGGTCATCTTTTAACAAAACCGCACGGTTCGGTTTGGTTTGCGGTTTGTATTTTGTAAACCGAACCAAACCGAATCAAACCGCATTATGTTACAACCTAACTTTTACTTAACTCACATCCAACCCAAACTTAAATTTATAATACTTTAACCTTATGATTACGAACAATTTTCTCATTCTTACACACATGATTTTAGTCCCGATCTTCTCAAATCTCTAATAGCATTATCGCGCCTTCTTTGCCACATACATCTTCCCTCTTTTTCTATAATCTCTACTCTCTTATATTCTTTCTTTTTCACTTTCTCATTTCTATGCAAATGTTCTCTATTTCAGTTTCGTTTTTATCGCACATCTTCTTCTCTAATCATTCAACTCTTTTGTTTTTTCTTTTTCACCTTCACTAATCTCCCGTCTCTTCTATTTTTGTTTCATTCTAATAATTTTTATATTGTTTTATACTATTATTTTATGTTTATTATTCCACTTTTGTCTAATTTAATTTTTACAAATTAAATAGAAAGTTATTATCAAAATATGACGAGTTTTGCTGTTATTTGATAGTGTATGAATGTCTAAATACAAAGTTATGTTGTCATATATATGTATATGCATGGTTCAATAAAATATTTATAAAAAACTGAACCAACCGAACCGAACCAAACCGCATTAGTTTGGTTTGGTTTGGTTCGGATTTTTTTTAAAAGCCAACCGAACCAAACCAAACCGCACGATTTTTTCTCTTGCGGTTCGGATGATTTTTTTCGTCAAAATCGCCCAAACCGCACCGCGAACACCCCTATATGAACATGTCGCATCAAAGTTTATAATGGTGCAAGAGTTGTGATGTCACGAGTTATTTGATTAGGGTTTATGATGACACAATAGTTGTGTTGTTAGGGTTTCCAAAGGCATCAAATGTTAATGTGAAATATGATGCTTATTCAAAGAAAATTGTTCATTAAAATTTTGTGTCGGGGCGTTGCCCCTAGACTGGATTGAGTAGCAGAACACTGCTTAATTGTGCGTAATGTGATAAATCGCCAAAAATTAATTTAATTTATTTCATTAATAATAGTAGTAATAATAATAATAATAATAATAATAATAATAATAATAATAATAATAATAATAATAATAATAAAGGTGTGCTTATTATTGATGCCATGTGGTGTGCTGTTATGACGTTAGTTTTTCTTTTAATTGTAATTTTGCTTCAAGACCCCTCTCCACCTGGTATAGATAGTCTAGAGCCTAGAAGACCTATCCCCTAGGAAAGAGGAGACAACATGATCACCATATCTAACTGTTAGAATATCCCTTCAGAGTCCAGAAGCGCCTTAGAGCAATTTCCACTGCTACTTATATAGTAGAAGTTGGTTATCTAAGCGAATACTGCAAATGCCAAGGCCATATATCTTCTTAAGTTTGCAGACATCATACCATTTGATCCATAGAGTCTCAACATTCCCATTCACCCCACCCTCACAAAAAAGCTCTTATGAATCTTAACAATCCTCTTCCAAATCTTAGCACACATCTAGAAGAAACACTCGACACAGAAAAAAGGGAATTTCAATTGATAAAGTCACAAGTCTTTTCAAAACCCACTTCAAAAATAATGAGACACTCTTTCTTAACTCTCTTAGCTAAATCAATCAGTTCATTTACGATAACCACCCCGACAAAAAGCTCTCTTTTAAATAGACAATTTAGTTTGATTAGATAATGTATATATATATATATATATATATATATATATATATATATATATATATATATATATATATATATATATATATAGGATTTGTTGATAATTTAGTATAATCCTTTGAAGTTAAACATGTTTTAAGAAATTTAAATTTATAATTTAAATACTATTTATTAGGAAGAAATGGTTAAAATTGATAAACAACTCAGAGTAATCGGTTATTGAAATTTAAAAATAAATAAATTAATTGGCAAAATTAATAAGTAGAATAACTTATGTCAAGTGATTGTCAGTCAATCTTGGGTTTGCCAACTTATTGTGGGATACCCCTGAATAAATGATTGATTATCCTTTTCCATTTCTTAACTTTAATAAATACAGTAGTCCGTTGAAACTTGAAATGGCCACTACATTATTTATTGTTTCTGCATTGATGTGGAACATGGCCTAATATAATGATACAACATTATTTAGGCACTAGCCGCCGGAATTAAAAAAGTCTCGCTATTTTTAAAAAATTACTTAAAGGCACAAGTTAATTAATTCTTTTTGAAATTTTAAATATAATCTTATTTGACTCAAACTTTTAAATTATAATCTTTAACAAGTGTTTTTAGAGCACAAGTTAATAAGACTCTTACATGTTAGCATTATTTTAAAAAAAATCATAAAAAAAAAAATTTATAATACTCCTTCAATTTCTTTTTAAGTGTTATTTTAAAAAAAAAATTAATAAATTAATTTAAAGAATTAGAAGTCTTCATATAAGTGGTCTCTTGAACAAAATTTTAGGATTTTTCTTCCCATTCTTATTAGTCACCCTTAAGATTTTTTTTTTAAAATGTCCATAAAATAAAATGGAAAATAACTTTAGAAACACACCAAAATATTTGATAAATAGATCACTTTAATTTTACCAAAAAAAATAATATGAAAGCTAACATTCGTATTTATAGAAAATGAATCTAAATTTCGGATTAGTCCCTATACAAATTTAAATTTCATGATAGTGGATTTATTTAAGAACTATTAGTGGATAATAGATGAGTTAACTTACATAATTATCATGATAGAAAAATGAATAAAACACCATATTACAAATTCTCTTTATTTCATGATTATTGTAGTTTCAAAATTATACAAAAATCTCCTTCCATTCCCAATCAAATTTTTTACTTCAAAATCACATTGTTCTTTTTTTCCCCATCAAACGAAGCAAAATAAGCTAGAATTTAAGATAATGCACATGTATTTCCTTCCTCATTGTTTGTAAGAATCTGGTTTAGTTGATTTAAAATGAATGTTGCGTTTGAAAGTTAACTTCTGTATAATGTTGCATGTAGTTTCAAAAGTTTACTTTCAGACAGTTTTCAGGTTGAATTTAAAATTGATTTTGTTATTATTGGTTGCATCAATCGTGACGCTTTACCCAAAACTATTGTGTCTATGAATGTTAAATCGGTTAATGTCGAGTCTGACGTTGTACCAAAAACTATTGTGTTTATGGATGTTAAACCGATTAATGTTGATGTAGATATAGATACATGTTTCGTTTGGGAACCAGGAATGGATGCAGTTGAAAAAAATGATAATCTTGAACGATGGCTGGGATCTCCTTTTACGCCCGCGTAGGGTGGACCTGCATGGTTAGAAAATAAGTCTCCCTTGATTTATGTACCTTGTAACAAGTACCATCCTTGATATCTGTTTGTTATCATTTTTTGCCATCGCCAATATCCTCTACGATACATATCGGGCACCGGGATCCACCCTTAACGGTGGCATGCCACATTGAGATCTATCTCGGGCATCTCATGGGCGAAACAATGAAAAAGTCAGCATAGGCTTTTAAATAGTTCACTAGCCGTTCTTTGACTATAACAGGTAGGATGGCTCCTATCTTCATGGTTCTCAAATGCTTACTATCCAACTGGACAAACTCAAATTAGCCATTTAGGACTGGTCTTAGGTTTTTCGCTTTGATTGCGGTCATCGGTTCCAATTTACCATGCAAGGAATGATCTTCATCGCGTGTATCGTGGTTGGCTACATATGTCGTTAGACTGCTTTCTTTGAGACATTTCTCCTGGATGATGGAGGAAGGAGTATGTTACATATTTGGAATATTTAGATCGATCAGGAAAACCGGAATTAGAAGAAAGCATAGAGGATATTGAACTAGGATTGGTCCTGGAGATCTTGCCTACTTTCAACCCGACCAGGGCCTACCTCGAGTTGCCTACTTGCAACTCAGCCATGACCTATCTCTAACTCGGCCATGGCCTACCTCCAACTCGGCCGTGCCCTACCTCGAGTTGCCTACTTGCAACTCAGCCATAGCCTATCTCCAATTCGGCCATGGCCTACCTCCAACTCGGCCATGGCCTACCTCGAGTTGCCTACTTGCACTCAGCCATGGCCTACCTCCAACTCGGACATGGCCTACCTCGAGTTGCCTACTTGCACTCAGCCATGGCCTACCTCCAACTCAGACATGGCCTACCTCGAGTTGCCTACTTGCAACTCAGCCATGGCCTATCTCCAACTCGACCATGGCCTACCTCCAACTCGGCCATGGCCTACCTCGAGTTTCCTACTTGCAACTCGGCCATGGCCTACCTCTAACTCGGCCATGGCCTACCTCCAACTCGGCCATGGCCTACCTCGAGTTGCCTATTTGTAACTCGGCCATGGCGTACCTCGAGTTGCCTATTTGTAACTCGGCCATGGCCTACCTCGAGTTGCCTACTTGCAACTCAGTAATGGGCTACCTCCAACTCGGCTATGGCCTACTTATAACTCAGCCATGGCCTACCTTCAACTCGGCCATGTCCTACGGTCAACTCAGCCATGGCCTAACTCCAACTCAGCCATGTCCTACCTCCAACTCAGCCATGGCCTACCTCCAACTCGACCATGGCGGTTACACACATGCCAAGAGTTACTACCGTTACGGAAGTTATGATTCCCTATTGATGGAATCAGTTACAGATGTTACAAACACTTATGAAGCAGTTACACCAATTACAACTGTTACAAGACAGCTTAATGGTCATTAAGACCAAGGAACACTATATAAAGGGGCTATCGTAAGAGGGATAAGCAAGACATTTTTCTTGGGGGCATGCACTCTGCGATCACACCACCCGAATCCCCCAATCCACTCAATTCTTTCCTTTGAGGCATGCGTCAGAGAGGAAGGTCTCACGAATTCCTGTGTGACCTCGCCAGATTCGCTTCCAGGAGGTAATCAAAAGTGTTTTACAGGAATATTTGGCGCCCACCGAGGGGCCCCGGTAAAACTTTCCTGGGCCACACAACAATATCAAAAATCTTGACCGTTAGGTAATGCTCATTGCCAAAGATCATGAACATTGAGTTAATCTGTTCGATCAATTGGAGGTCCAATCCATATTTCACTTTTGATATCATGAAGGATCTCATCCCAATACCTCACAACAATACCCTAAAACTAAACCTCCATTCATATCCAAGATGGAGAATCCGATAAACTTCTGCAGGCGTAGGAGAAATACCCGCCGGCGACACCTCACAGGGCCACACCATTGAAAGACGACAAGTAGTTCGTACCCACGACCAACGCCATAGGAGAAAATGGAAGAGGGACCATCAGAAGAAGATGAATCATGTGCATTCAACAGAATTAAAAAGATAAATTGAATGATTTACTTTGTTAATTTTATTTAAGTCGCACGAATAATCATTCATGAGTATAAAGGAAAGATTCTGGATGTTAGTTTTAATGTCCTGAATACTTCAAAGAATGATTTACTGTATAATGAAGGCCAAATTGATGTTGTTGCGGCTTATAATATCTTACTCAATTGTGAATCATCCGTGATAGGAAAGTCAACATGATTTTGTCTCCGGGTCCAGTCACCGGTAGAGGCCCCACGATTTTGGCGGTAAAGCAGGCAAAGGTTAAATAAGGAGAATTAGGTTAATTATAGTTTTGGAAAGAAGGGTTTGGAGAATTAAGTAAGAAAGTTGCAGAAGAGGAAAAAAGACAAAGGTTTGAAGCCAGGGTAAAAGACCTTAATCGGTAGAATAGAGCGACCTCCAATCCAAGGTAAGTGTGGGATTCTGACTCTATAATGGGTTTATGATGAATATTATGTAAGGGTGGGTTTTATATGGTTATTGAGATTGTATGATGATGTATGATGGGTAGAAACATATTTAGGATTGTTAGATTTTGATGATAATCATTGATATGCGATGATTAATTGTGTTGCGATTGATGAAATTAAGTGAAAATTGATGCATTATATTTCTTGGCATCACGTTTCAGTATTAATTAAATTGTATCGTGATATTAAAAAAATAATAAAACCAATATTTATGTTGCAATTTTGGCATGGCTACAATAACACTTCATTCGTTCATATTTACATAATTGCGTAGTTGATATATTTATAAATATACTCTAACAATCTCACATTATATATATATATATATATATATATATATATATATATATATATATATATATATATATATATATAATTAAAGAATTTTACTTAGAGAATGTGTCTTGGTTATAACGTGGATATGGGTAGTATTCTTGTGGTGCCAATTGTTTTGGTACGATTCTGTAACGGTGTTATGTGTAAAACTGATAAAATCTTTTTGTACTGTAACAAGAGATAAACCAATTTCAATTGTTTCAAGTTTACTAATATATACAATAATAATAATAATAATGATAATATAATAATTTAATATTATTAACATAATATTTTTAGAAATTTTGAGTTAGAGACAATATTTCGATTATTTGGCCAATTTAAGTTAATTTCAATCCTGTTAGAGTTGTTAATAGGGTTATCAGAGTTGCGTTCGAATTGTTCAAAGTTGAATCAAATGAGCTAAAAAAAATTAAAATTAAAAATATTTGACCCTTTAGAGTTGTTTCATTATTACTTGAGTCAGGCCATTAGCCAAGGAAATTCATAAGAGTTACCCCATTTGTAAGAGTTATCAGGAGAGTATTTATGAGCACTTTAGAATTGTAAGGATTGTTGTAGAATTATTAAGATTTCCTTGGGAATTTTGTTGAGTTATAATTATAAATATTCTTATAAATTTTACGAGTTAGTAGTATAGAATAAATTTATTAGCGGAATAAAGTCTAACTGCCCGAATAATTATACAGAGTGTCTGGGAATATTTCAGTTGAAATCGAGAATTGTACAAAGTTGTTGTAATGTAAATATTGTTGATGCAAAGTTGCAGGTAGTGATGAATGTTGTTGTGTTGCCTCAATTGCTTGGCGAAAATTAAAGTTGCAGGCTTATGCCAATGTCGAATCGTTGTTATTGTTGTTGCGTTGCTATTGTTGTTATGTTGTTGATAATTGTTACTATCGTTGTTACATTGTGGCTGTTGATAATTGTTGTTGTTGTTGTTGTTGTTTTGTCTCTATTAATTGGTAAATTCAAGTTGTAGGCTTATGCCAAAGTCGACCTGTTGTTGTGTTGTTGTTGCATTCATACGTTGTCTCATTCATAGCATAAAAGTTGGGGGCTTATGCTCTGTAAGTTAGCGTGGATTGGCAAAAGTTTAAAGATGAAGGCTTATGCCTTGTTTTAAAGTTGAAGGTTTATGCCTTTTTGATGCCTCTATTAATTGGCGGATTGTAAGTTGGGAGTTTTACTCTGTTGGTACCACATGCATGTGCATCGTAATGAGTCACATTTCAAGTTGCATCTCTGAGTTGTTGTGATGATGAACTAGTTGTTATACCGTATTGATGATATCATTATGAAGCTGAAATAGTTGAGATGTTTTGTTAATAATTTTGTGATGATAAACGTTGTTTAAAAAGCTGTGAAGTGGTGATTATGCATGAACTAATCCTAATATAGTAGTTATCATACATACGATTATATTGTTTGATATCTCACCCCTTCTGTTTGAATGTTACTCCTATGTTGGTAACATGCAGGTAATCCAGGATGAAGGCGGTTTACTTTCAGTAGTTCGAGTCAGGTATTGGTCGCTCTGATACGTAACACTCGGGGGGATGAACGCTTGTGTTTTATCGTTGTTAATATGTATCTAGTTGCTGAATTTTAAGCTGATATTAATAAGTAATTTGTTGTATTTAAAGTTGTTTTTAGTTGGACAAGATAATATATCATTTAAGTTGAAATTGTGATTCCGCTGCTTATTTAATGAAAGTTGGTTTGTTTTCAAAGATCAAAATATGTTGTTATTGTTCATCCGAGTTTTAAGTGTAATGTATCTATTTTATGTGCGATTATATGTCGTCATTTTAAGAAGTAAATGTGGCATCCTGTTTATATGTTGGAATTTTATAACTCTGATTTTTATAATATTCGTCAGGTATAATGGGATGTTACATTAGTGCGAACAAACTCCCATCTCTGACATGCTTTTCTCACATTATTTTCTACTATATTTAATTTTTTTATTTTAATTGTTAAAAACAACCCAATCTCAAACGCCAAAGTACATTTTTTTTAACTGGGTTTAAACCAAACCCTATAATATAATGTAGAACTTGAGATCGATAGTGCGTACTTACTAATATTACAATATTTATAAAGTTACTACACTTGCTAATTTACCAATCACATATTCACGATGCAAAACTCCCAATATATATCTGCGTGACAATGTAATTTAATGTTCAAGAGTTGAATTTGAATTTGGAGGCGAGTCCACCACATGCATCACTTGGCGTGCTTATCTTTTACAAGAGGAACTCAATTCTCCTCCCCCTCTTAGTGATGATACTTCATGGATAGTCTTAAGCGTGTAACATATTAGTCAATCTTCCAGCTCCATATCCTTCCTAAGTTGTGGCTGTAATACGGTGGGAGAACTGACTTTTAATAATGTTGCGGATAGCAAGAGTCGCCACCGACTTTTATTTTATCCAATCAAGAAAGGCAAAAAGAACAGGAAATACCTTTGAAAGATTTTGAGTTTGGGGGGTAGATTATACAAAGGGAAGGTGTAAGCACCCTTTGTATCCATGGTTATCCATGGGCTCTTAATTGCTTAGCTCACTTTGTTTTTGTTTGAATTGTTTGAAGAAAAGTGTAGTGTGTGTTTAGAAAAAGATTTTGAAAGAGGACTTTAACTTTGTAAGTAAAGTGTAGCCTTTGAAATTGTTTTGAAAGAGGTGTATGAAGTAATTTGAAATTGATTTGAGCAAGCAATTAAGAGTAACATACCCTAAAGTTATAAGGTCTAACTTGTTCTTTAAGTCTTTACTTAGGTGATAGTACTTCTATACCATTTGAGGGTAGGTAGTCCTATGCATTGGATGTGAGGGTCATCGAAGGGTCATCGTTTTTCCATAGGGCTATCCATACCATAAGGAGGATAGAAAGTCCTATGAATTGATGAGAATAGCCATTAAGGCAACAAGGATACCTTAGCAATCGAAAGGGACTATCATCATTTAATCGAGGGACAAGATCATTTATATCGTAGGCAACATCGAAGGGACTATGATATTTATGATGATTTTTGAATCGAAGGCAACGGGCTAAGGTATCCCCACATCTGAGGGACTTGACTATTTAATCAAAAGGCAGCATAAGAGAGATTACCTTAAAGGTGAGTGTGTGAATAAAAAAGTGATTGATTAATTTAATCCTGAAAATTAGGGTTATTCTAGGTTGATTTTAGTCTTGCCATACAATCCTATTAATTTCTAGCAGTTATATCAGCAGAAAATAAAGGCGGAAAAGTAAAGTCCTACGCTATTACAAGGCTTCGGGGAAGGGGATACATAATCAAAAACTGGGGGAGTGTAGGAAAGTAAAAGCGGAAATTAAATCCTAATTACTATTACATCAAAAAGAATTTGCAACCTATACATGTTCTAGAATTTAAATAACAGAAATTAAATAACCACACATGCGACAATCCTAGAGTTTGGGATGAGAAGAAGAAGATCACAACGAAATATTAATCTTGAAAAATAAGCGAGAAAACCTAAATCTAAAATAATTATTAAATTTAATTTAATCCTAATTCTAAATCCAAACCTATTTAAATTAATTATGACTATATTAACTAATAAATAATTTACTAATTATCTAAGTCTAATTATTAAATTAATTACAAATTATAACCTAATCCTAATTACTAAATTAAATAATTAACTAAAGTTAAATTAAAACTAAACCTAAACTAATTACCCTAAATTAATTAATTAAGTCCTATGATTAAATTAAATTAATTGATAAAAAACCTAATTCTAATTAATTAAAATGATTAATTTTAGGTTGGTAATAAAAAATTGGGATTTATGGTTAAATAAATAAAACTGAAAAAAAGAAATTAAAAATAAGAAAATAAAACAAAAACCAGCACTGGGATTTTGTGTGGAAGTCTCCTGATGGTCCATGGTGGAACACGCATCTGGACGCTTAGATCTGGTTTTGAAGGAATCTAGTGGTGATTCTGTGAGGGCGCATCGCAAGCCTGCGTGAACTAGGCGCACCGAATCTGTTGTCAGCTGGAAGCAAATAATTTGAAAAAAATTCACCCATGCCATAGGCTGGGTTTGAACTCAGGTTGTAGGGGATATTAGAGAATAGCATTTCCAGGCGTACTGCGTTTGGTTAGTCGTTAATAGTATACATGGAATAAAATAAATATGAAACTAACAAAGTAAGAGAAAGTCAAACATTTAGTCAGAGCTGGGCCCACAATGGCATGCATCGTCAAATCAAACATGGGGAAGGAACATTGAAACGCTGACTGACCAATGGACGTTGTACGCGTGTGACGTTGAGGTCAACAGTCCTGTTCATCATCCTCTTCAGATTTCTTGCGGATTCAGCACTGCATCTTGCTGCGAATTTCCCTGTGATTTTCATAGCGAAATTCTGCAAACTTCAAAACAAAAAGAAAACGATGCATGAAGAAAAACCAAGGACATGGTTCGACTGAAAATGGTCTTCTGAGCATGATGGTGATGTTCGTTTGGCCTGGAAACATTCATAAACATGAAAACGAAAGCATGGTGCTTTCCAAGGGTGGCCCTGAGCACGGGCTCGTGTGGCGGGAGCCCAGGGCCCCATAATTTTAGGGGTACCAATTTTTTTTACCCCTAATATAAAAATACTTGCTAGAATTTTATATTTGAAAAATACTGAATAAAAAAATTATAGGGGCACTACAATGTCAAAATTAATAAAAAAATGTAATTTCCCATAAATAAAATATAAAGTAGAATAAAATCAATTAATTCCCCTAAAATAAAATCAATTAATATTATGATGAAAATCCCCTAAAAACAAACCAATCTTTAGTTGGTTCAGTGGTGATTGGCGCTGAACTTGGTAGGGAGGACTACGGTTCGATCCCCCGCAACTACGATCAAGAGGGTATGATGAAAAACCGGACTAAACCGGTGGTTATAAACAATTTTTGGAACACCACTCTTTTAATTCGCCCAGGGCACCCAAATTCAAAGGACCGGCCCTGGTGCTTTCATGCCCTAACAATGGTGGATTACCATTCTTGCGTTAACTCTTCGAACGAGCGACTCCAACCTCCTCTAAAACGTTCCAGAAACTCAAGCACACAGTTAAATTGAATCAAAATGTCATATAATGCACAATATAAAAGTTAGAACCTGTATGAAGATGATGAACATGTGGTGCACGTTCAGGGCGTCATCACCCTTGGCTCTTGATGCAATCATGCCTTTTAACACCTCATGAACAAATTGGAACGGCTGGAATGAATTGAAACTTGCTGGGAAAGATTTACGATCATGCCCTAGTTTCTTGAGTTTTTTTTGAAAGCTTTGTTAGGGTTCTTTTTCTCCAATTTTTCCTCTCCTCAAGTGGCTGAGTTTTTTGTGTATATATAGGTGCTTGTAATTAGGTTAAAAAGATTGGAAAAAGAATCAAGCCTTGAATGAGAAAATATGATTTGATTTTTGAGCCAAAAGTTTCTATTTTTGAATCAAACTCAATCCTCTCTTTCCAATCTCCCTTGCACGAATTTAAACCCTATATTTGACATATTAATCAATTGGAACTGATTGGAAAATTAATCTTTGATTTGAAACCATTTATTTCATATTTTATATGATTTATTAATGTTTAAATGAATAAAAATTCAAATAAATAAAAATAAATAAATAAGATAGTAGGTTTAAGAGTCATTATATGGGCCATGGTCACTTTGGGAATCCATATCTTAAGCCCAATGGTTCAACTTTATAAAACCATAACTCCCTCAATATTAGTCATATGAAGGTGATTTAGGACTTTTTGGAAATCTCAACATGTCCTCTACAAGCTACTCTGGAACATATTTTGCGTTTGTAAATTTTATCTTGATGATATTGCTCCTGACAAAAAACAACTTTTTGTGAACTTCTAGAAGGACCTGTAATGTTTTGGCTCATATCTCCCAAATGAAGCTTTTCTTGGTCTTGAGCCCAACATCAAAGTTGTAGAGGATGAAATTTACTTGATAACAGGCTTTGGTTGGACAATTCCTGATGAACCATGTGAGAGTTATGACCAGTCAAAGTTTAGTTGACTTTCTCCTTAAAACCCTAATTTAGAAACTTGGTCCTTTGATGATCTTTGAGCTTTCCTTGATAAATCATGATCAAATCTTGATCAAATGATGAATGTGACTTCAAAATGTTGATGTTGACCAAAAATCGGGATTTTTGACTGTAATTTGACCATAGTTGATTTTTAGATCAGATCGGTCGACTGTTGACCATTTGAGCTGTTGATTGAGCAATCTTGTACTGTGAGGCTTGAAACTTAGTATGAGAATACTTTGATGCACCTGGGATACCATGGAGTCCACTTGAGGTATCAGAAGCCCCATTTCCCTGAAAAAACAAATCCCTAGTTAGAGACTCATTGCCTAGGAGAAAAATAGGTGTGCTCAATCCTTGTGTAGCCTTGAGCAGCTGGAGATCATATGAGTCTGAGGAGATTGCTTGAGCCAAAATATATTGAAATATGATGGGCAAATTTTGGGGTATGACAGTGGCCTTCTGATTTTTTCATGTCTTGAGGGGCGTGAATTACTTCCTAAACATTGTGGATATCCCTGAACATACCTTCTAAAATGTCCCCTTTGGAGGAGGCATTCTGTAACACCCCAGACAACTTTAGGGATTATCGAGTGACCCCACAAACCAACACAGGTCTCTTCAGCATGATTTATCCTCATTCACACGCTTTTTGGGAAAATTCCCAGGAGGTCACTAATCCCAAGATTGCTCTAAGTCAAGCATGCTTAACAGTGGAGTTCTTATGGAACGGGCTATCGAAAAGAATATGCATCTTGTTGGTATAGATAGTACCAATCAATCCTTATATACCTTCCAGCTTCAACCATGTAGCATCTTCCTTGTATAGCTTCACGATCCCTCTCATTCTGATGTGGCGACCACCCTAGCCCTCTTCGACCTCAGGTTACATGCAATGCAACCACCCTTCGCCTTCTCCAGCCTTGGGTGTAACACATTCTATCTCCTTATTTAGTTGGTGGTAGTCATCTATGTGGTGGCATATTACTCTGTGGTATGGAATTGCTGTGAAGTACCTCACACCAAATTTTTTCAAATGGTTGGTCGCCTCATGTCATTGTTGTTGAAGATGAAAAATGATGTCTTTTAGGGTTTTTCTATGGCAACGTAAGTCTTCCATAACGACCTGTGTTAGGTAGCATAAAGGGGTTAGGGGATCATCTTGATCTTTCAGCACTCACTTTTAAATGAGTTGAATGCTACATATTGACTTAAATCCTTAAGGCATTGGTCTATGAGTACTCTCACTTATAAAATGTTTAACATTTACTTTTCCATCTAATGTGAGACTCATACTCACACTTAATATACCAACAACCTGCATCTCTAATATGGCTACTCTGTCGTTGGTACTAGTGGCAATGCATCTCACCATTATGGAACAATGATCAGGCTTGGAAGTTATTTTAACCAGGATTGTGGTCTGTATTAGTTTTAACATGGTCCATGGTGGATGTCAATTATACTTGTAGTGAGTACAATAGTATATACCATAAATGTAGTGAGGTATTAAAGAGGGCTTATTTAATTATGATATGTAAAAATTCATTGAAATGCCCAGCTGCTATGTTGGGGGTATTTATAGATATGGTTACTTGATTTAGGAGTTATTGGGAGGACATATTCTAGGACTTGTGAATAAGGCCACTCACCCCCATTTGGCTTCAGTAATCACAACGAACAAGGTTGGTTATACATGATAATAAGAGGTGTGGTAAACCTATGAGACTTTCTTAGAACCTTTCAGTCATTCATCCACGTGGCTCGAAACGATCTCCCACAAATCTTCACATAGACTTATTGGGTCAGGCTGGATCACATGTTCTCCACCCGATCTCTCCATTTACCCCTTAAGTATCCTCCATGTTATTTATGGGTTATAGAGTCGACGGGTCAAGTTCTTTTGACCTAACAACAAATAGTTTAGCTTACATCGCTCAAGTACAAGAATGTATAAGTGAAATTATATTAGAGAATTTCTTAATGCACCCCATGACTTTCTAACGCACCGCGAGAAAATGCTAAAATGCCCCAAGATTCCAGAGATGTATATCCAGACGCATCAAACGTTTACTGAAACACTAATTATTGCATAGATGCATATCCAGAATAATGTCGGATGGCTATTTCTAGAATTTTGCGTAGCAGAAGTTAGAAAAACATAATTGAAAAATACCAACTTGACAAAATTAAAATACCATTGATATTATAAAATCTGCAATACATAAGAGATTTTAACATAGATCAAACATTACACCTCAATATCCAGGTGGACGTTGTAACATATTTATAATATCATCGACTGATATTGAAACAGTCACGTCCAGCTTGATCAAAACTTTTGATTCTAAAAAAAAAAGGTTCTCCATAAAACCCGTAAATCAGCAATTGTCTCCAGCTCACCATTGTTGAACACAAGCTTCCCTTCTTTCTTAAAGGATGTCGATTAATACTCGATAGTTACAAGTTTGCGATTGTCGCCATATGGTAGAAGGTCCTACAGTGTGTATTACAGATCTTCAAGAGGAGTGTCTTCGGTGATCTTAAATTCTCTTGATGGTGTATTGGCGGTAAATTGAACATTTTCAACATGCCAAATGATGTTAATTATGGTTTTTTTGTGTTTTGGTATGAAACAATATGCCAAGTGAGCTTATTTATAGTATTTGGAGGCTAACGTAGACCTCATAAATCCTATCTTGTGACAGAAAATGTTCTAGAAATGGAACTACACTTCTGGTAAAAGCGTGACCTTTTTCTGTTTCAAAACCAAATTAATGTGAGAAATGAGGGTTGAAATGAATGAACTTTACTTAAATTCCACTTCCTTTAGCTCCCTTTGATTTGATGAAATACAAGAATAAAGATTTGGAGTGAAAATTTGATTGAGAATGAAGGGTTTTGGGAGACAGATTAAGGAAAATATGGTAAATGAAGTTAATCGTGCAAGTTTCTTTTAGCAATTTATTTTTTCGGAGATGGATCTCTGGAATAATCTGACATACAAAGGTGACAAGATTTCAATTTCCCGCATAATTTTATCGGAATTATATTCTGGAATTACTCTTGTAATGGTTATGAAGTAATTTATTATATCACATTCCTGGAGATATATCTTCAAAATATTATTTAATTTGATTTTAGGATGACACCAAATTTATTCGCCTTTCTGTGATGTAAAGAGTGCGTTCAAAAATATATTTTTGAAAATTAAAGAATACTCCTTCCATTCCTTTTTAATTGTCACATTTTGACTTTTTACACATACCAAGAAAATTATTTTGTTTAAAATGATAATAGAGTCATTATCATTACTAAATTTTTTATTTTGAGAATACTATAACAACCTAAAAGATATTCGAAAAATTTATGTAAGCCCTTCAAAACCCTCCTTCAATACAATTTTTGAGTTCCCTCATTTTATAGGGTTTTTGGTGTTATGAATAAACTCAAACCCTCCAAAACCCTCATATCCATAATCTTTTTATCCTTTTCACCAAATTCTTCCTATTTTTCAAAACCCTCCCCTCCCTACCCCTCCAAACTCCCAAACATAGCCTAAAGGAATAGGAAGTCCAAGACTATATATAAGTTTCAAGTTTTTCTTTGAAAGATGCACCAGTCAAAAACTTGTAGTTGACTTTCTTTGTTTTATTTATATTAGAGTGTTGTGAGATGTAGTTGAATATTTATTTTGAAGGATGTGAATGTACTTGGAGTGTGAGATAGTTGAGATTACGATATATGTTGTAACAATTTTCACTTAATATTATTCTCCAATTGTCTATTGACAACGGCCGCAATTTTTTCTTCGATTTTGAAATTTTCATGTCATTTCTTATGTTATATTATTTCTTATCTTGTTATTTTATTTCTCTTTTTTTATTTTTCCAATAGAAAGACTTAATAAGTTAAATCACCCTAAATGCCAAGTCATGAAAAATGATAGAGGTGGAAGAGTAAGAGAAATTATAAACACATGTATATAAATAAAAATTGAGATTTGAGAATACATAAAATTTTAAATGTCTGTATTGAAAAGATCAACAAAAAATGAAATCATAGTGTATTGAAATTAGAAATATTTTAAATGTCTGTAAGATTCTCTATAAATTTTAAATAGTCTTGAATAAGAAATATATTTATCTTCTTTAAAAAAATTAAATTATTCTAATTGATCACCACAAAACTTTTTTTACCATCAACTTTTAAAACAATATTCTTTCAAAACTTAATTCAGTATATCCCTAAAAAAATAAGAAGTACTAGTATGAAGATTAATATTATAGCTTGTTAAAAAGGAGCAAGATTCGGATGTGAAAATTAGTGATATTTAGAGAGAAAGCAACTATGCTGATTGGATTGTTGATCGTACTCGTAGCATGTGAACTTTATAGAGTGTTTGAACATCCGTTTAGTTCTGTAGGAGTATTTTTCAATTTCTCATTTGAATTTTTTGACTTAGTATTCATTTGTAAAAAAGAAAGTAAAATTATGATTGCAAGCAACAAATATAAAAAAAAAAAAAAAAAGTGATCAAGATGACGATGAAGTATAATACTATTACTAATAGCAGCCGGGGCAACAAGATCTGACCTTTTGAATAAAATATTACAATGAATTGAATTGGATTCAATGAGTCACCATTTACTGATGCACAGTATAATAAATGCTAGCAGCTATATATAGATAGAGGGTGTATGTACACAAACACACACTCCTCAAATATGAGCAACTTAACAGTCCCGATAGTATTACTACTATTTATAGTTTCCTGCTGCTCAGCTGAGCAATGCGGAAGACAAGCTGGGGGTGCTTCATGCCCCGGCGGATTATGCTGCAGCAAATTTGGTTGGTGCGGTTCAGCCCCCGACTACTGCGGTGATGGTTGCCAGAGTCAGTGTAGTGGAGGCGGAGGCGGCGGCGGCGGTGGTGGTGGCGGCCTTTCTAGCCTCATCTCCAGTGACACCTTCAACAACATACTCAAACATCGCAACGATAATGCTTGTCAGGGAAAAGGCTTTTACACCTACAACGCTTTCCTTTCAGCCGCAAAGGCTTTCCCCAACTTCGCCAATAAAGGAGATACCGCCACTAAAAAGAGAGAAATCGCTGCTTTCTTAGGCCAAACTTCTCACGAAACCACCGGTGGATGGCCATCTGCACCTGATGGTCCTTACGCTTGGGGATACTGTTTTCTCAGAGAACAAAATCCCAGCGCCTACTGCCAACCAAGTTCTCAATTCCCATGTGCTTCTGGGAAACAATACTACGGCAGAGGTCCCATTCAGATCTCATGGAATTACAACTACGGACAGTGTGGAAGAGCGATTGGTGTTGACTTGCTCAATAATCCAGACCTCGTTGCTACTGATCCTGTTATATCCTTCAAAACCGCTTTATGGTTCTGGATGACACCTCAGTCACCTAAACCATCCTGCCATGATGTTATCACTGGAGGATGGAGTCCGTCAGGTGGTGATCGTGCTGCGGGGAGACTTCCGGGATACGGAGCTGTGACAAACATCATAAACGGAGGACTTGAATGCGGGAGAGGACAGGATGGTAGAGTGCAAGATCGAATCGGATTTTATAAGAGATATTGTGACATATTCGGAATTGGATACGGAGATAATCTTGACTGTTATTCTCAGAGGCCATTTGGATCTTCACTCTCATTATCATCAATCTTGCCCGACACCGTCGCAACAGCCTAGCCTGGCCTTTTCTTTCTTTAAAATAAATAAATATGTGAATCACGGTTCACCTTATTCGGTTCACCCATCTATGTAACCTTACTCATGTGTGCTTTTGAAATCAAATAATATTATCCTTATCTTTTACTGTTTTCTCAAACACCATTTCATTCGACTATCATTATCATCATTATTGTCATCTACAAAAAGTCGCACCTATGTTGTCTTTTTCTTTATTATTATTCTTTCATTTTCAAATAAATTATCACAAATAAAAGAAACAATTACATGCTTTTGTTCAAAATTCCATATTATTATTAATAATGTCTTGAAGATATGTCAGACACAATGTCTTGACCTCGCAAACAGGATAAAGGTTGTTTACTCAAACTTGATATGGTACTCTTGTTCTGGAGTTGTGGAGATGTATCAACTAGTGTGGTTGAGTGGTGTGGAGTGTCATTCAGACTGTCTGGAATGTGACTGTCTAGTTGTTGTGACCTGATTGGAAGAGGCATATTGTTCGTGATGACATCTAACACTTCAAAGTCAAACAAAAGGTCTGAATACTATGTCTATCTGGAGAAGATTCTTGAGATGTTCCTACTGTTTCATGTGTTTGTGATATGACCTGGAAATCTGATCAGCTACTGATGGTTGATCCCCTTGTGTTCCCCTGCAAGAACTATGATTGGTTTACTATGGAGGTTGCCTTAAGAATCATAGTAAATGTTGGATTCTTGTGACTGAGACTGGTGTTTGAAAAGATGTTGGAACATCATCTCAAGTGTTTTGATTGTTCAACCAAGGAAGTTTAGTTATTCAAAATGAAGCTAATGTCAGACGTGTGCAGAAGAAGGATGTCAGATCAATTGTCCTCCTTGTGTGAGAAGGTAATCTTTTTCTGACAAATAGTAAATATTTTGACGGGAGACTAAGTATTTGTCTATTGTTGTTGAGGATAAATACTTTAATGAGAGACTAAGTATCTGTCTGGAAGTCACGCATGTCTGCAGTATGAACAATTTGACTCTGAGAGTTTACTTATATTTTTTTTAACTATGGTTGAGAAGTTTGAAAGTGGTGCTCGGAAGCATGACAAACAGAGGTGGTCTTATCAGGTGACTGTTTCAGAAATTGTGTGAAAGTTTTTTTCCTCTCTATTATGTTCAGTGGTTGATTAACTGATTGAGAAGCAATAGGTGTGATCTTTTGTCTATGATGTGAAGCTAATGTCATACATGATGTCACAACATCAATGTGTGCTGTTATCCTGGAAGAATGTCTAGGATTTTGCATGGAGAGGTTGAAGAAGCAACATTATTGTCTGAAGTGGCAGTTCTGAGAAAATGTGGATTGGAATGGGGAAGATTCTAAAACTTCACTAGGTGTTAGTGACTGTACGGACAGAAGTTTGATGTCAGATAGTGAGATCTGATCAAAATGACTGAAGTTAAGGAGGGTTCTTCTAAACATGGTGAGATTATGCTCAACAAGTATAAGAAGTAATAGTTATTCATGTTGAGAAGGTGGCAATCTCTTTGTGTTTTTCATCTGGTGACTAGTGGTCATCTGCAGAAGGAGCATTGATTGTTCATGTCCGGGGGAGTTAAGGCTGTTGTCTGTGATTTTTTACTGCAAGGGTATATATCTTTGTGAAGCTTGTGTATGCAGCGTTGTTGTCTTCTGATGAGGAGGTGATGTCAAACATCATGTTGTGACATTTGACTTTTATGTATGACTGATTGTTCCTAAGGATAATGTGTTGATCTAGATGTGTGAAGCTAACTTGTGTTGTTGGATTCCTCAGGAGGTTGTGAAGAGCATTTGTGGTTAAGTATGGGAGAATGCATTCTTCTGTGCAGAATGCGTAAGAACTCTAGGAGTTTATGTGTCACTTGTGATGAGGTGTTGCCTTGTCTTCTTGGACTGTGCTAAATGAAAAATTTGAATTCATCAACTAGAAGTCTTATCAGTATGCTCTGACATCCAGTTCAACATCAGAATCTCAGTTGCTGAAGTGGCACATCAACTTAAGATAGGATGAACGATGAGAATGGAAATTTAGATTCTTCAAAAAGGTCTGTCTCATAGCAGTGTGTGGGAACTGCATGAAGGAGAAGATAAGCTATATATTTGAGGGGGAGCATATTAAATAGATATAATATCAGTAGATGTTGTTTATGTGATGAGGTTGTTCTAATCTACTGCTGACTGTTCTGATATCAAGCTTGTTTTTTTTTTTTTTTTGCTATCAATGATGAAGTTAAAGGGGAGCAACTTTCTATGTGTAATTGGTGATGTGAATGACTATGGTAGCGCACTATGTATGTTCTAACTGATGCTATTTATGTTGTCCTACAACTGAGGAGGAATAATAGGTGTGTAGCTAGTTGAAAGGATACTTGTATTGTTCGAGGAGCATTTATAAGTTCTGCAGCAGTACAGTGGATGTCACACATGATGTTGGAACATCAACTTTATTATTTTAGCTAGCATATCAATATTCAAGTCTCAACATCACTGGATAATTCATACAATCTGAATACTAAAGAGAGCTCCTCTATACTCTAAGAAGAATTTTGGGATTAATTTCAGACCACTTAGTGGGAGTATACATTATGCTTATATTAAATATGCTTGGAGTCATTGAGCTAAAGGTTATAAATATTCTCCTTAGAGAAGTAAGTGTGTGCTCGAGTGCTTATGATAAGTTGAGAACATAAGCACAAGATTAGTGGATTATTGAATGGATGAAGGTATGTTTTCTTCTTATGAGGATGTCAGAGAACTGGACATATTGCTATAAGATGTAGTTAGGTGTGTTCCTGCCTGGATTTGTTCGTTCCAATAAATGAACCATCCAATAAGTAACAAATCCTAGTTCAGAATTGTGTTCCCAAGTATATAAGTATGTTTCCTAGGTGTGAAGTTTCTTTATTAGCATGTAAGGTGATACATGTGAATTGTATTGTGTGCTGAATTGGTTTTAGAAAAACAGGATTACTGTGTCTATGACAGGGGGAGTTAGTAGAGTAATTGGGAGGTCATTAATTTGGTTGATAGGATGCTTTCTCAAGGTCAGTTGAAGAGGCTTGGTTTGTATGCATGAGTGGTGAAAAGGTGGTAATGTCTGACAGGATGTTGTGACATGTTTAAGGACATAGTATCTACTGAGCCAAACAAGGGAATTTTCTTTGATATTATCTATACACATTAGTGGACGGTGTAAAGTTTAATTGATGACTATGCGTGCGTTGATTTTAAAGATAACTCTTTCCAGAAGAAACAGTCAAAAACCGCTTTGGAAAGAGTAATTACGTTTGGAAATGTTTCCTAATAACGCGTTTGACTAAAGACCAAGACCAAGACCATCGTTAATTTCTATGAATTCAAGTGACTATATAATGGTGTCATTACTTCCCTTTAGTCACAACATATCGCATATATCAATTTCTGTCAGTATGTCTTTCGTTTGTGTCCAAATAAGTTGTGTTTGGGTTTGGTATTGTGATGAGTTGCTATGCCAAGTTTTGGCCTGAAAAAGAGAAACAAGGACTGGGGATGCTACTCTTTTCTGTCATGAGTTCTTGTGTGAGGTCACCAAAAAGTGTTCAATCATATGCATTGTCATACATATTTTAGGAACTGTTGTAGTTGTGATTTGTGATCTGAGTTATGAACACAATTGTGATTTGTGTTCTAAGTTACAAGAACAAGCCCTCAGTGGCCCTCAGTGGCAAGAACTGGTCCCTGTGCTAAGGGACTTCTCCCCTATCTTTTTCCTCATATACACTACAATGTGTGTACTTCACAGAGGGAGTTAATATTTATGTCCAACTGAATGTTATGACATCGATATTCCCTTTGTCATATTGTGGCTAAAAAGGGGGAGAGATGTCTGAATGTATTCTGAAGTCCACTACTGTCAAAAGAAACAAAGGAATATTTGAAGACAGAGTGGATTGAAGATATTGTGAAGACTTGAAGGACAGAGCAGATTGAAGGATTTCTGAAGTGTGCCAAAGATGTGAAAGACTTGTCTTCTCAAGTGTTTAGTTTATCTATTGCTGCTAATTATGTGTAATTGTTTTAATGCTTAGATGTATAGTTTTAGCCAAAATAAGCCAAAGGGGGAGATTGTTAATGCCTTGAATTATGTGATTGACATTTATGTTTAGCTAAAATGTAGTAGCAGTAATATGTAATAGGATGTATAGAACTTGCAAATATAAACAGGTACAACAGCAAGATGTTCTATGGAATGTTGAGACATGCTCTGTGACAACATGTCTTATGAGATGTCATATGCAGAAACTCATGACATCGCGCCTGCTGAGCTGGAATATGAAGATTCAGTATGTACTCAAGAAGATGCAGAATATTCTACAGAATATTATGCAATCGTATGTGGTGCATATTTAAAGGTCAAAGGAATCAAGTCAGAATATTGAAGATTATGTAGTTTCTAATTATGGAGACAATTTAGGAAACTTATGATTAAAGACTTTATTTTAGCAGAAATTTTCTGCTAATTTGTAACATCAAATAAGGCTGTGATTGAAGGCCTAAGTCCAGTTGGGAATAGGTTATAAATAGGAAGCTTTGTAACATAGTTTAAGAAGCAAACCAAGCATTGAAACGATGTAATCATTAGGGTTTGTCAAGGTAGATCACCCGAGTTGTGGGATGGCTGCCATGTTCTTCTCAAATCTTGTAGGTAAGAGAAGTATTGTTCTCACTCGAAACCTGTAGGTAAGAGTTGAGTGATTTGTTTCTTGATCAAAGCTTTTAAGCAAGATCAAGTTTTTATCTTGAAGTGTGTCTTCAGTTTCTTAGTTAATGTTATCATTGGTTGTGATTGAAGGGATTTGAGGAGGGCCTCATACCTAGGTGAGTCTTAGGTAAAAGTATAGCATGGGTAGTATTAAGTTATTAGATCGCAAACTGTTTGTTTGCTGAAGGTCTATGAATTAATTCTATTTAGTGGATTTGTCCCTGGCTTGGTACCCCCATAGTAGGATTGTGAATCCGAAGTGGGTAAACAATTCATTGTGTTATTTATTTTTGCACTGAATTATTAATCTGTTCAGTAATGGATGTCATAACATCGAATATGACATCAGGGATTACTTCCAAAGCTTGTGCGTTTATTGAACCACCCCAGATCAAAACCTGCATGTGATAACTGTGTTATCATTATTCATAAATGGTTCCAGAATTCTTATGATCTGTTAGCATTTTAGTGTTGAACCAAAATTGAAGATGATCCTATTTTACCATTGCAGCTTTTATAATAGACTGGATGTCATGACATCTTATATGCCATTCGGGTTCTGCCATACTAGAATTTCACTTGTATTAAGTACAATAGTATAGACTATACATGTAGGGAGGTATTCAAGAGGGCTTATTTAATTATGATATGTAAAAAGTTTTTGAAATTCCCAGTTGCTATGTTGGGGTATTTATATATATGGTTACTTGATTAATGAGTTATTGGGAGGACATATTCTAAGACTTGAGAATAAAGCCAATCACCCCTTGGCTTCAATAATCGGCGCAAACAAGGTGGGTTATACATGATAATAAGAGGTGTGGTCAACGTATGATACTTCCTTAGAACCTTTCGATTATTCATCCAGCACGTGGCTTAAAACGATCCCCCATGATTCGCCACATAGAATTATTGGATCGGGCTGGATCACATGTTCGCCACCTGATCTCTCCCCTAACCTCCTAAGTATCCTCCATATTATTTATGGATTGGAGAGTCGAAGAGTCAAGTTCTTTGGACCTAACAACAATTATTCTAGTTTACATCGTTCAAGTATAGGTGAAATTATTAAAGAGAATTTCTTAATGCACCACATGACCTTTTAACGCAACGCAAGAAATTACTAAAATGTATCAAGATTCCGTAGATGTATCTCCGGACCACCAAACGTTTACTGAAACACCAATTATTTTGGAAATGCATATCCAGAATAATGTCAGGTGGCTATTTCCGGAATTTTGCATAGGAGAAGGCAAAAAACATATTTGAAAAACACCAACTTGACAAAATTATAATACCATTGATATCATAAAATTATCAATACATGGGATTTTAACATAGATCAAATATTACCCTTCAATATATAGGTGGACGTTGTAACATCTTGATAATATCATCGACTGGTCTTGAAACAATCACATCCAGCTCGATTGAAACTTTTGATTCCAAACAGAAAAAGTTTCTCCACATAGTCTGTAAATCAGCAATTGTCTTCAGCTCATGGTTGTTTAACTCAAGCTTCCATTCTTTGTCAAAGAATGGTGAGCGATACTCGATATTTACAATTTTGCGATTGTCGTCATATGGTAGAAGGTCCTGCAGTGTGTATTACAGATCTTCAAGAGGGGTGTACTCGGTGACCTTAAATTCTCTTGATGGTGTATTATTGGTAAAGTGAACATTTTCAACACCCCAGATGATATTCATTCTGGTTTTTGGTGTTTTGGTATGAAACAATATGCCAAGTGAGCTTATTTATAGTAGTTGGAGGCTAACATGGACCTCACAAATCCTATCTTATCCTATCTTGTGACAGAAAATGTTCTTGAAATAGAACTACAATACTTCTGGTAAAGCATGACATTTTTTTGTTTCAAAACCATATTAATGTGAAAAATGAGGGTTGTAATGAATGAACTTTACTTAAATTCCACTTCCTTTAGCTCCTTTTGATTTGATGAAATACAAGAATGAAGATTTGGAGTGAAAATTTGATTGAGAATGAAAGGGCTTTTGGAGAGAGTTTAAGAAAAATATGGAAAATGAAGTTGATTATGCAGGTTCTTTTTAGCAATTTCACTTTTGATTTTTTCGGAGATGCATCTCCGGAATAATCTGACATACAAAGGTGACAATATTCCAATTTCCCGCATAATTTTATCGAAGTCACATCTCCGGAATTACTTCTGTAATAGTTATGAAGAAATGTATTATATCACATTTTTTGAGATATATCTCCGAAGTATTATTTAATTTGACTCTAAAATAGCACCAAATTTATTCGCTTTTGTGTGATGTAAAAGATGCGTCCAAAAATATATCTTCGAAAACTGAGGATCAATTTTTATTTTTTAAAGGATTCTTTTAAAGTAGATAAAATATAATAAGAAGTCCTCATTATTAAATTATAACATCTCGGTCAATGAGACAATAATTAAGATAGGATGTTGCGGTTCAAAGTTATTATAACATCTTGGTCAATGAGACAGTAATGACTAATGTAGTGTCACATAAATACAATGTAGATTAAAAGTACAAAACATATTTGATTTTAGAATGAGAATTGAACCCCTTAATTCCTCATACTTAAAATTTTTACCTTTGATTAGGGGTATTCGCAGTACGGTTTGGGTGGTTTTGACGAAAAAATCATCTGAACCCTAAGACAAAAATTGTGCGGTTTGGTTTGGTTCAGTTGACTTTAAAAAAACTGAACCAAACCAAACCAAACCAATGCGGTTTGGTTTGGTTCGGTTAGTTCGTTTTCTTACAAATATTTTATTGAACCATACATACACATATAGATGACAACATAATTTTGTATTTAGACATTCATACACTATCAAATAACAACAAAACTCATCATATTTTAACAACAACTTTCATTTAATATGTAAAAATTAAATTAGAAAAAAAGTGGAATAATAAACATAAAATAATAGCATAAAATAATATAAAATTATTATAATAAAATAAAAAATAGAAGAGAAGAGACGAGAGATTAGTGAAGATGAAAAAGAAAAAATAAAAGAGTTGAGAGATTAGAGAAGAAGATGTGCGATAAAAACGAAACTGAAATATGAAACATTTGCATAAAAATGAGAAGGTAAAAAAGAGAATATAAGATAGTAGAGATTAGAGAAGAAAATGGAAGATGTATGTGGCAAAGAGACGCGAAAATGCTATAAGAGATTTAAGAAGATCGGGACTGAAATCATATTTGTAAGGATGAGAAAGTTGTTCGTAATCCTAAGGTTAAAGTATAATAAAGTTAGGCAAAATACTATTTTTCGTCCTTTATCTTTGACTTGAAGTCCAGTTTGGTCCTTTAATTTTAAAAAAGACCATAACGATCCCTCAACTATACAAAATGTATCACGTTAGTCTTATCCGTGTACTCTGTTAGTCAAAGTCAATTAAATGATCTATACGTGACACTAATGTGAAATTTGAAATGGCTAGGTGTAATTCTATTTTGTCAAGGTGGAAGCCATGTGTATGCCACATAATAAATAAAATTTATTAAAAATAAATAAATTTAATCTTAAATCATCCAATTTGAAGAAGATGAAGATCATAATTTAAATTCATAAAAGATGAACTCAAACCCAGAAATTTATCACAAATTTATAAACCATTTTTACTGTACTGTGTTTCAATCAATTTAGGGGTGTAACTGAAGGTCGTCATTTTTTTCTCAAGCTTATCATCTTCCAGTTGACCATCATAAAACAAGACCACATGATTTACTATAAGAAAAGAATGAATAAATATCCAGTTTCATTATAACAAAAGCAAATGCAAAAGCAAATAACAAAAGAAAATACACTTTAAATAATATAAGACAAGTCATTCATTACACATTTACAACAACAAATGCATGTCTATCCATCTTCCGATCCACACTCTCTATAAATGGGTTTCAAACCAATCAAACATAAAACTCACATCTATGTTTTCAAAATGGTTCTATTCAAACCTAAAATTCTTGATTCTCCTCCTCATTCCTCCTGATTCCTTCATATCCATATCGAGTTTCAAACAAATCAAAACACAGATAAAAATAAATTATTGGAGAGAAAAAAAGGGTTTTTGCTGTTTTCTGAACAATTTATGATTCAATAGATTTTGGCACATAACATGTTTGCACTGAACAACTTAGTTGTGGTTTTATTGGATAGGTTCAAAACTAGAAAAATGAATTTGGATCCCTAATTAAATTTATTGTTGGTTTCCGGGTAAAAACACAATGAACGTGCGATAAAGAAGATAGTGGTGAAGAAGAAATGCCATATCAGGAGTCAGAGTTGCAATATTTGACACCGTTACTGAAAAATTGACGGAAAGGATTAAAGTGGCACTATTTGAAGATGTAAGGGATCAAAATGGTCATTTTAAAAATTAAGGGACTAAGATGGACTCCGAGGTAAAGTTAAGGACCGAAAAAAGGTATTTTTCCATAAGTTTAATTTTGGGTTGAATGTGAGTTAAATAAAAGTTAAATTGTAACATAATGCGGTTTGATTCGGTTTGGTTCGGTTTACAAAATACAAACCGCAAACCGAACCGAATTGTGCGATTTTGTTAAAAGATGACCCAAACAAATCCGAACCAACAAATACGATTTTTTGCAATTTTAATTTGATTTGGTTTGATTTGCGATTTTCTATTGAATTGATTTAGTTTTGAACACCCCTACCTATGATGAATTCAATGATCCCCTTCACTCATTGATTTTATTATGGTTAAGGAGATGCAATATTCATTGAATTTGTCCTCTTCATTAATGCATGTTGGAATTAATGGAGGGTTGAAAAAAGTTTATATTTACAATTATTGAATTAATTGAAATAAACAATTAATTTTAATGATAAAGTTGTGTTTGATTTTGTTATTTAAAATTATTAACATTTATATTAATGAAGGAGGCTTAATTCCAAATCAACATATAAAGTGTTGGATCTAATATGAGGTTATAAGTATCCTTACGAATCAAATTGAAAAGCATCCTTATTTACCTCATTTAAGAAAGAAAGAAGGAAAAAAAGGTGAAGCAAGACTTTTCGTCGAGTATTACTTAGTTCTATTTTTATATATCTATTCAACAACCGACTCAGATCTATCGTTATCGCATTCCTCTCTAGTTTTCTCTCTGTTAAAAGTAGTCAATTGAGTGCTTAGATTGTTGTCTACAAAAACATTTTTGTATTTATTTAATAAAATAATACAAACAGATACCGCGGCTATATATAGATAGCAGGTGTCTGTACAAAACACACACACTACCAAAGTATGAGCAAGTTAACAATCCAAATACTAGTAGTACTATTTATAGTCTCCTGCTGCTCAGCAGAGCAATGCGGAAGACAAGCTGGGGGTGCTTTATGCCCCGGTGGATTATGCTGCAGCAAATTTGGTTGGTGCGGTTCAACCTCCGACTACTGCGGTGATGGTTGCCAGAGTCAGTGTAGTGGAAGCAGCGGTGGTGGCGGCTCCCTTTCTAACCTCATCTCCAGTGACACCTTCAACAACATGCTCAAACATCGCAACGATAACGCATGTCAGGGAAAGGGCTTTTACACCTACGACGCTTTCCTTTCAGCCGCAAAGGCTTTCCCCGACTTCGCCAATAAAGGAGATACCGACACTAAAAAGAGAGAAATCGCTGCTTTCTTAGGCCAAACTTCTCACGAAACCACCGGTGGATGGCCATCTGCACCCGACGGTCCCTACGCTTGGGGTTACTGCTTTCTCAGAGAACAGAACCCCAGCGCCTACTGCCAACCAAGCTCTGAATATCCATGTGCTTCTGGGAAACAATACTACGGCAGAGGTCCCATTCAGATCTCATGGAATTACAACTACGGACAGTGTGGAAGAGCGATTGGTGTTGACTTGCTCAATAATCCAGACCTCGTTGCTACTGATCCTGTTATATCCTTCAAAACCGCTTTATGGTTCTGGATGACACCTCAGTCACCTAAACCATCCTGCCACGATGTTATCACCGGAGGATGGAGTCCGTCGAGTGGTGATCGTGCGGCGGGGAGACTTCCGGGATACGGAGCGGTGACAAATATCATAAACGGAGGACTTGAATGCGGAAGAGGACAGGATAGTAGAGTGCAGGATCGGATCGGATTTTATAAGAGATACTGTGACATATTTGGAATTGGATACGGAGATAATCTTGACTGTTATTCTCAGAGACCATTCGGATCTTCACTCTCATTATCATCAATCTTACTCGATACCATCGCAGCAACCTAGACTGGCTTTTTCTTTCTTTAAAATAAATAAATATGTGAATCACGGTTCACCTTTTTCGATTTACTCATCTATGTAACCTTACTTATGTGTACTTTCCAAATCAAATAATACTATCCTTATCTTTTACTGTTTTTCTCGTAGACCATTTCATTATTGACTATCATTGTCATCATTATTGTCATCTACAAAAAGTCGCACATATGTTGTCTTTTTCTTTATTATTATTCTTTCATTTTCAAATAAATTATCACAAATAAAAGAAACAATTAGATGCTTTTGTTCAAATTTCCATATTAATAAAAGGTGAAAGATAATAATTTAGAAACTATGCATTTAAAAATAATTAGAAAGTATAATTAATAGATAAATAATCTAAATTGTATTAAAATATTATCTATTTTCTTACATTTTATTTACAAATGTATTATAGGTAATGTTTTAAAATCAAATTAAACCGATCCATTCAATTGATTAGATCAAATATCAGAGCGGAATGCAATCAAACTTGTAAAATTGATGGTGGATCAATTCTGATATAAATCCAAAATTTCTTTAACCATTTGAATAAAAATAAATGGAACCAAATTTATTTTTAAGGGTCGTGTTAACCTGTGCTCTAAGGGCACATGTTAATATACTATAGTCAGAAAAATTTAAATGTAATAAAATCATATTTAAATTTTCAAAAAATTGATTACACGCATTTCAAGAGAATATTTCTAATTAAAGTACTATTAACATGTGCCCTTAGGGCACATGTTAACATTTTTCCATTTTTAATAGTGATTTATATTTGGCTAAATTACCTCCCGGATAAGGGTGAAAATAAGCTAAGTTAGACTAGGCTTTATAAGGTCTGGGTCTGACCTACGATAAACTTGAAAGGTCTGAGTCTGGCATGTGGCCTATAATAGGCTCTCTTTTTAGGTCTGGTCTGGCCTTTTTAAAAGTCTGGCATGATCTAAAATTCTATTTAAAAGCCTATTTTTCATCATGGTTTTCAATTAATCTATATTATTTAAGAAACCTTATATAGGCCGACCTATAAGATTTCATAGGCTTTTTTGATAGCCTAAGTCTGACTTACTTTATTAAATAGGCTTTTAAAAAAGTCTAAGCCTCAGTACAAAAAACTGCAATTAGCCAAGTGAATTACCCACCCTGCAAAGCAATAATTGCGAGGTGAAGTACCCACCCTACAAAAATGTTAGTCGCAAATATTTGCAAAGATGTTAGGTAAAGAACACCCCGCAAACACGCTTTCCAAGACTTTCAGCCAACTTCGTTCCATGTGACAGCTTTGTTCAGAGCAGACGCCATAGTGAGTCAGAGCAGTACGTTAGGAGACTTGCGGGGTGAATTTCACCTAGCAATATTTAAATATTCAAAAACTTGCAGAGTGAAATTCACCTGACAAATTTTTTGAGATACCTTAAATGCACAACGCAAATTTTAACGCAGATAATAAAAATATATGTTTATATTATTTTAAAGATTAAAATTAATATTTAGAATAATATAAATAATAATCAATAATTTAAATTCAATAAAAAATATATATTTATGTTATTCTAAATATTAAAAGTAATATTTAGAATAATATAAATATAATCAATAATTTAAATTCAATAAAAAATATATATTTATGTTATTCTAAATATTAAAATTAATATTTAGAATAATATAAATATAATAAATAATTTAAATTCAAAAAAATTTAAAAATGTAAATTTATAATTAATTTTAAATATTTAAATTCATATTTAATATAAAGAAATTCATACTTAATATAATGAAATTTATAATTAATCCAAAATATTTAAATTCAAAATAATATTCACTCCTTGGTTACCAACCGCTCCAAATCCACCACCACCATATTGTTGTTGAAATAGTTGTTGCATTTGTTGCATTTGTTGTTGCATTTATTGTTGCATTTGTTGTTGTATTTGTTGTTGCACTTGTTGAATTTGTTGTTGTGTAAGCATTATTTGCTCTTGTGAAAGTCTCGATGCTTCCTCCAACTCCATTTGTTTTTTCTCAATGCTTCATTTTCACGTGTTGCTTCACTCTGAGCTAGTTGTCTAATTGTTTTAGTTATTTCAGGGGTTAATGTTGGAGGACGAGAAGACCCTTCCCCGTCTGCAATTCTCCTAAATAAAGAACACCTATCCCCTTTTTTGTAGTTGCCAGCTAAAGGTCCAGTAGCATAAATTTTTCCATTTTTATTTTTTCCCTTAATTGCTTTCAACCACATATATTACCATCCGTTCTAATGCTTCTGGATCCATGATTAGCGTCTCCCTTTTCTGATGCTCTACGCTGCCTTTCTTTTTCAGATTTTTTCTTAAACTCATCTGATTTCCAATAAACAAGCATTTCTTTAAACATATTCTCGTCCATCCATGAAGTTATGGAGTATTAGACAGAGTTGTTGATGTTCTTTAAAATTTATTTTGTCAGTTGTTGACCCAGCACTTTAAGTTTTATGTACTTTGATTTTATTACTAAAAAATGTTAAATTACAATTCAATGACATTTTTAGATTTATTTAATGATTATAAGAAAAATTTAAAATAAGACATTAAAGAAATGTTGGTTCCTCCAGAGTGTGCAAAAGGAGAGATTGAATGAGAACGTGGGAGATGGAATTGAAAAGGTAATATTAAAGAAATCTTGCAGGGTGATAAATACATAGCAAATTTTTTTGTCGTTGACACTTACGGCGTGCTCCTCACCCTGCAACCTCCGTGTCTGACACATGTCCCTACCACTTTTTATCATAATTAATTAGGTTTATTTTTCTCCAAAATTTTCAAAAAAACTTGCGAAGTGGACCTCACCAACGTAAAAAGGCATGAGACTTGCGGGGTGGTTTGCACTTCGCAACTTTTGTGTCAGTAAAATCAACAAAAAGTCACTTGCCACTTGACTTCTCAGTAAATTTAATATTTAATTTTCCAATAACTTTTTTAAAATATTGTTGCGAGGTGTTTAACACTCTGCAACTTTTTTTCCAAAATTTCAAACTTCCCTCCCTCCTCTGCGAGATGGAAAAATATTTATATATATTTTTAAAAGAAAACTGAGTTGCGAGGTGGTTTGCATCCCGCAACTGCAATAATTTGCGAGGTGCTAGTCACCTGGCAAATTCACCCAGCTAATCACCAGTTTTTTGGCCTTTTTGTTAAATAATTATGACCTGGTCAGTCATTTATGTTTTTTTTGTTACATGTGGATCTTTTATGTTAACTAACGCGCACCGTTGACGTTTTTTTGCTTTATTTTGTTCTATTAATTTTATTTTAACTTCTAAAATTCTTATTAAATCTGTTTTTGGTCCAAAAATTATGAAAAATATTTTAAAAATATTTTTTCTCATTTTACATGAGAATTTTTTTTGTTTTACTATTTTTCTTTAATTTCTTCTTTTACATGCATTTTAATTAGTTTAAAAATATTTTTATGCACTAAAAAATTCTGAAAATTTTACTATATGATTCAATGATGGTCTCTAACCTATGTTAAGTAACATATCAGTACCATTAGTGTCACTTCAGCATTTTGGAAAGGAGATTGGAAAAAAAGTCAACGGTGCAGGCGTTAGTGAACATAAAGGACCCACATGTAGAGAAAAAACATAAAGGACTTACTTGTTACAATTAAATAACTTAAAGGACCCTGGAGGTAATTTAGCATTTATATTTTAAAGTTTATTTTATTATATTTATAATAATAATTTATAGGGTTAAATATATTTTTGGTCCCTCTAAATCTTTCAAACTTCGTTTTTAGTCCCCTAAAAAATTTTGTTTAATGCATTGTCCTCCTAAATTTTTGCTTCAGTAGGTTGAGGTTCCTCTGCACCAACATCAAAAGGTTGATGTTCCTTTGCACTTGCTTCCTTAGGAATTTTTGTATTCTTTGGTACCTTAGTTGCGCCCTTGGAAGTAGATCCTTTTGGCCTTCCCTGTAGCAAACAATCACAACATTAGTAGGATAACATGCTTATTTGATAGCATTCTGATTGTGATAGGAAATTAATATAATGACAATACCCTTTTTTTTGTGCCAGATGGAATAGCCTTGTTTGACTTGCTTATATAGGTATTCCTTGACTGGGTTGAGTTGGTATTCCTTGACTAGCCTGGTCTGTATTTGCATATGGAACAACCACAAGTTGTTTGTTTTTCTTGCATGTTTTTTTGTGTGTCCTAATTCAAAATATAACTTGAACTTATAATTTGTGTTGGTTCTTTTCCATTTTGTTTGGCTTCCCTCATCTGGCTCTCTCCTTCTAAGTTTTTTTGGCCTACTTGAGCCTCTTATGAATAGAGGTGGATATATCACTGGATCATCTGTTTTTGGCCACTTATTTTGTCCATTCAAGGGTGTGATACCTGCTTCATAACATTTGATATATGTAGACTTGTGGTAACACTTATGGACATAATTAATGGGATCATGTACTGCTCTATGGATTGTTGAAACTGCATGTCTACATGGAATTCCAATTAGATCCCAATAATTGCATGAACATGTTTTATTAGTAAGATCAACTACAAAACCATCAGTAAACATGACATGGGTTACTTGGAATGTTAATTGTCCAACATAAGTTGCTGTCCAACTTGCACTCTTTTCAATCTCCCTATCTAATCTCTTAAATGGCTTTTGTAACACCCGAAAATTTATTTAATTATTTAAATAAATTATTCAAGGAATTAATATGGAAATTCGATCGAAGTTGGATTTATTAGTGATATTATAAGACGAGGAATTAGATTATTTAGTCGGTTAATCGAAGAATTAATAAAGTTGAATTTTGTTGAAGAAAATAATATTAGAAATAATATTTTTATTTAAATTGGTTCAATTGTGGTGTGGCATGTATAGCAATGTGGAGGTGTACGACTAGTAGGACCATTAAAAAATAATAGTAACTATATTATTATTATTATTATTATTTGTTTTATTGGATTAAAAAGGAGAATACATGGAATTATGTTTCTGTGGAAAAATAAGGTTTTGGCTTTTGGGAGAATAGATCGTGAAACGAAGTTGTCAATGAAGAGGAATGAGGTTTTGGAAGAAGAGGAATTGATCGTGGATTTCAAGAAAAAGGAAAAGGCTTGCACTCAATTGGATTTTAGAGGCGATCTCCAATCCAAGGTAGGGGGTGGGGTTCTAACTCTATAACTGGATTCATGATGAATGATATGTGTGAGTTAAATTCTTAGGAAATTATCTCTGTTTATTGTGTGTGATTTATGTTGTAAACCGGTGAAAGATATAAATTGTTGTATGGAATTACTGTTGCTACTGTTGGGTTATTTGGTATTGGAAAATTTTGAATTTGTATTGTAAATCTAAGAGGAAATATTGGAGGTTGAATAGGTACAGTAGCTGACTGGAAACCGTACGGAATGGCAAAATTGTTGGTACACTTGAAAAAGGCCACACGGGGTGGCCAATTGAAATTTGGTGGTGGGACCCACCTAGAAGAAGGAGGCAGGCGCCTCCATGGTCATGGAAGAGGGGGAGACGGACGTCTCCAGGTGGTAAGGAAGGGGACGATTGTCCCTCATTGTTGGGGACGTGGGCCATGATGTGTTTCTTTAATTTCATATGTCCTTTTATTTGTTTGATCCAATGAGTCATTATAGGTATTAATTTTAATACTTGATTTTAATAGGGTAGTGACTTAGGGAAGTACCAGTAATGTATAAGCCTAGTAGAAGGAAAGGAGGTTACCGGATTAATTATAACAGTAGGCTAATGCAGTGAACATAGTGGAATTTGAGTTGTTTAATTTAGTAACAGTATGGCAAAAGAATTTTGAACCATAGGATTGGTATATGGTAGTGGTAGTAGAATGGATTAAATAGTAACAGGTTTAGCAAAAATAGTAGGAATAGAAAAAATTAGTAGAGTTAACTAATTGTCGGTAACAGGTATATACCAATGTGGTATAAGATAGTGGAAGAATAAATAAGAGACTAATAAATAACAATTTAACTAGTTGTTTTGTAATAATAATTATGTTGTTTATTGCAAAGTATTTGTGAAGTTGTGATTATTTTGTTGCTATTTTCTATTGACTATTGTAAAGTTGCAAGAAGTTTTGTGACGAGGAATACCTCTATTTATTTGTATAGCGACGATATAGGCTTATGCCTTTTGTGACAATGATGTTGTTGTTGTATGTGTTTGTTGCATTCATATACATATGCATTTTGGCGATGGCCTAAATTGGCAAATTAGCGACGAAGGCTTATGCCTTGATGCCTATGTTTAATTGGCAATTGGCGATGGGGGGCGAAGCCATGGGTACCACATGCATATACATCGGTGTGTCTCATTTGAAGTGGCATGAGTTGATTTTTGTGATGTGAAGTGATTAATAATTTTGTGACTGTGAAGTGATAATTTTATACGATTTAATTCTAATATATTGTTTATCATGAGTTTGTTTATATTGGTAGATATCTCACCCTTTATTTTTTTGCCGTTGCCTTTATATTGGTAACGTGCGGGTAGTGAGGAGTAAAGACTTAGTAGCTTATTGGTGTCGTCGCTCTAATACGTAGCACTCGGGGGGTTGAACGCTTGTTTTGATTTATGTTGTTATTTCCGTTAAAGTTGAATTCGGTTTTTATTTTGAGAATTTTGTTGTTGGTTAAAGTTGTCGAAAGATGCTATGATTACTCGCAGTTTTAAGTTGATTTGTTTTCCGCTGCAGTTACTTAATTATAGTTGAATCATTAAGACTAAATAATTGTTGAAGTTCTTTACTTTATTTTGGTGTTATGTATCTGTTTAAAAATTAAGTTGTTTCGTTGTTGGTTTGAAAGTTGAATGTAATACCTCAAGTTAAGTCGAAACTTTGGCACTCTGATTTTAATATAAACGTTGGGTAGAATTGGGGTGTTACAACTTTGGCATTATCCTACCCTTATAACCATTAACCTTTTTCCTTAAAGCTGCAAACCTACCTAAAGATAAGACTTAATCCATTCAAGCATTGTAATTATTGGCTTGTCCCTCTGAAGCAGAATAGTTGCATTAAAGGATTCACCCAAATTATTCATCAAGACATCACACTTTGAAAACAAAGAAAATGCATGCTTACACCACTTTGTTTTTGGAATTGCCTCTAACCATTCAAATGCACCATTTCTTAATTCTTTGATTTTCGGTATGTGTTGTTTATGAGCTTCCAGATATGTTTCCTTTGTTGCAGCCATCATGATCAGATCCCTAAAGAGGGTACCCCCCCCCCCCCCACTAAACTTCTATTTAAAATTGGCATAAAAATGTTTCACACAGAACCTATGCTCAAGTGCTGGGTATTGCTCCTCAAACACCTTTACAAGACCTTGCATAAAATAATAAAAACATATATCATATTATGTAAGACATGAATATAATTTACAAAATAGATCAAGAGTTGTACTGGCCTTTTGTTGGTCAGATATGAAACACCACCTTTGTTCGCCAATGTTTTCAAGTAGTAATTGCATGAACCAGCTCCAATTTTCTTTTGATTCAGTTTCTACCACCCCAAATGCAAGTGAAAATAGTGGTCATTAGGATCGCTTCCCACAACTATCAATAGTATCCCACCATACTTATAATTTAGATGACACCCATCTAGTCCAATAAATGGCATGCAAGTAGTTTTCAATGCCTTTTTTGTTCCATCAAAGCACATGTAACATCTTTCAAACCTTGATAATAACCCAGGACCTAGAGATTTAATCTTCATCTTGAAAGTATTTCCTAGAGAAGCCCTCCTTAATTCAGCCCCATATGACCATAGCAAACTATATTGTTTACTAGAATCTCCTTCCACTATCCTTTTAGCCATTTATCTTGCTTTAAAAGCCCTACAAGCAGGAACTTCAGTAGCATATCTAACCCTAACATCAGCAATCAGATCATTCAAGTTCATTTTGTTATTGTTCTTCATCCTATCCACAATCACCTTTGCAACCCAATTAGCCTTTGCACTTTTGTTAAAAAACTCCCTTTCACACTTGTGTTTATCATACACTATTTTAATTCTGAAGGTTGTTGATGTTAAAACTTTAATGCATAGTACAGTTTAGTTGCATTGAGTTTTCTCTTTGCAGACCACCCTAATCACTCCATCATTTTTTCCCATTCTAACTTCCCTCTCATTCAACACATTATGTTCCAATATAGCATTCTTAAACCGCCTTAGTGATGAAAACTTCAGTCCCACCTTGAACTTATAGTGTTTTGTAATCCCATCTCCATCGTGTAACCCAACAAGACTTGGCCTATCATCATCACTATCATCTTCAGTGCCATTATCGAGCTCATCAGTCAAATACTCTTCTTCAATTACATGTTCCTTTCCTGTCTCTAGTGTAATCAAGCTTGGTTTAACCACCTCACTAGAACCACCAATATCATTAGCAGACACATTTGTGGGTAGTCCATCAAATTGTTCATTAAACCCTCATCAAAACCCTCATCAAATAGACTCATCCTTTCTTCTTCATTGTCCTTAAATTTTATATCCTTCACTGACTCATCACTAGAACCATCCTCATTAGTACCCTCATCAACAACCTTTTCACATTGTTTTCCCTTCTTCCTCTTTCTAGCATTCTCCATAAAAGTTGCATCCCCATTACTTGGAATATGCTCTGAGTATATTTCACTATCATATTTGCATTCATGAACAAAGGCTGTAATCTCAAATGCATCACCATCATCCCTAAATGGTTTGAGATCATTTTCTAAAGTACCTTCACAATGCTTCCACCATATTCTAACACTACTGTATTCAAACCCATGATCCATTGCCTTAATTATCTCACAAGCATAAAAAAAGACCAACTATCACTTTCTTATCCATTAAATGCATATACCTCCCCACCCTCATACTTTAGCAAGGGTTCTTTTACAAATGAACCCATTGTGTGAAAAAAGACCTTAAACACAACCATCCCTACATAATGAATGTAAACTAACAGCCAAACATGGACCCAGGAAAAAACCTAAAAATCATTTTCTTAACACACTACCAATGAAATACAAAAATTGTACCAAGGTCAATAAAATAGAATCTAATGAAGAACATGTGGACCTACCTCAGTTTCGTTGTCGAGGGACCATATATAAGCTCATTTGGAAAAGAGGGATGGGATCACAGAAACGCAAGTACGTGAACTGCAACAAAAAAAGTCACATGCAACAATTGATTACAAGTTACTTCAAACTAAAGTGTGAAAACGAAAGTGAATCATGATTTTAACATACCTTTTGCAGCGAAGGGGTGTACTGAAAACGAAAGGGTGAACAAGAAGTGAAAACGAGATAGTGAAAAGGATAGTGTGAATTTAGGGTTTTCCAAAACATTATCATATATCAAATGTGTATCACTTACGTGGATTATGAGCAGTCAGCAACAAAACATCTCAAAACTAAAAATAAATGTCAAATCAGCGTCCACATATGCATCTGTTAACTCAAACTCACGGTAGGAATGAAGACGAAAAATTTTAGGAGGACGATTCATTAAACAAAAATTTTTGGGGGATCAAAAATGAAGTTTAACATTTTAATCCTAATTTATATTTTTAAGAGTCCATTTTATAATTGACAAAAAGATAAAAATAATATTTAAAAAAAACTAAATAATCATAAAAATTCAATTGCACAAAATAAAATTGATAAATTACATAACTCAAATATATTTTAAGAGATTCATCTATATTTTAATTAATAAAAAGAAATATATTTTAATTAATAAAAAGAGATTCTCTATATTTCTATATATTTTAAATAGTCTTAAGTGAATATTAAGAAATGTATATATCTTGTTTAAAATAAATAAATTATTCTAATTGATCACCACAAAACTTTTTTTATCAATTTTTTTAAAAAATATATATATATATTTTTTCAAAACTTAATTCAGTATAGAGGTCTGCTACATTGACACTCAATTTGACTATACCGTATGTATACTGTAAGATTTTTTCAAACCATTTACATGTTAGCACAAAACCCAAAACATAAAGAAAATTATTAAAAAAAAACAAATGTCTATCAAATAGTATATACGGTGTTGGTGCTACATTTTGGCGTAACTCTAACATTCCTGTTAATGATATTTAGACTAATTGGATTGTTAATCTTAGCATGTGAACTTTATAGAGTGTGATACTATTATTAGAGTTTACATGTGTTAGAACATCAGTTTAGTTCTGTATGAGTATTTTTCAATTTCTCCTTTGAATTTTTTGACTTAGTATTCATTTGTAAAAAAGAAAGTAAAATTATGATTACAAGCAACAAATATAAAAAAGAAAGAAGTGATCAAGATGATGATGAAGTATTATACTATTTGCTAATAGCAGCCGGGGCAACAAAATCTGACAGATAACAGAAACCTTTTGAATAAAATATTACAATAGATTGAATTGGATTCAATGAATCACGAAATACTAGCAGCCGCCGGGTCAAAGAAGCTAGGTTAGGTTTTTTTCTCTCTTTTTTGCTTCAACACCTTTTTTTTCCGGATGTCCCCCAAGAGACTTTTGCTTCAACACCTTTGAAAATATGTTCCAGAGCTAAAACTAATTTTCAAAATAATCTTACACCGATAGAGAGTTATAAATAACAATTTATTTTGTATTTTATACTAGTTGTTATTTTGTAATGTTTCTAGAAGTGTCTTACTTTGTTATGATTTTGTTACTTGGAAGGCTAAGATATTCTTAGAATAGTCTAAGGATTGTAGTCCCTATGAATAGACATCAATGAAAATCAATGAAAAAGTTATTTTATTTCTGATTTAAAATTTTATTATATTTCTTATAGATTTGTTGGGGTTTGTTGTTTAATATTATTATTATTATTATTATTATTATTATTATTATTATTATTATTATTATTATTATTATTATTATTATTATTATTAGACTTGATAGAAAATAATGAAGAGTTTATTGTGGTGATTTGGAGTGTTTTTAATTTTATTATGATGGAAATAGTTTGACTTGTAAGGTTAACATTTGAATATTACTCGAATATTTAAATTAGTATGAAAATAAAAAAGTGATATTTGAATGAGAAAAAATTTGAATATATGTGAAGTGACACTTTTTCTTTAAATAGGAGAAATTGTTAGTAATTGCACGTGTGTGGAACGGTGAGAGATGAAGTCAACTGTTCGATTGAACTAGACAGTCAGCATGGCGGCCGCATCAAAGATTATTTGCTTAGTGGAAAGAAATTATCTACATGTTTCACGTTTAGTATGTCTTTGTTTTACCATTGAAACTTTTATTTATGGGTCTTACAGACGACTTGGAACTAGAGTGAGCCTTAATAGTCGATCATTATTGGTTAGTATTGATTGCATTTACTTTTGTATCATGAGCTTGTACACATATCCGTTAAAATATATATTTATTAGGCATTGTATTTATTGGGTTATTTGCATAGTTTGTTTAATATTCTATTGAGTGTGATTTAATTGTGAGACATCATTAAGTATAAGGACGTTATTCTTAAAGTATTTGTAGTCAAATTTTACGGTCACATATGACAACAATGATGCATAAAACTATGATGTAAGTAGATTGATGACGTATCTCACAGGTCAAGAATATGAGATATTAAGTTTTCACATAAGTATAAATATTATGAGTAATATTTATACTAAAAGACAATATTGTAAAGTCAAACATAACCTATCTTACCCATACAATACAACAATAATTGTGTTTCTTATTTTGTATGAAATGCATGAAGTGTCTTATAATGTAAAACGGATAGAGTAAGAGATTAAGAGTATGTTTGAATCAAGTATTTTTATGAAGATAATATTTTGGAAAAATTTTAAATGATTTGATCAAAATTTATTATTTTGATAAAAAAATATAAAAAAATTTAAATAATGTAAATTTATGAAGTGTTTTATTCAAGTTAAATACAAGTAAATTCAAATGACATGAAAAAGTTTAAAAAAAAATCATATACAAAGTGAATGTTAAATTGTTCATTAATTTTTTTTCCAAATTTTACAAAAATAGTCCTCATATTTTATAAAAATAAATAAATTCATCCCCAATATTTTTCAAAAAATTGCAAACAAATCTCATAATAATTTTCAAATTTTAGAACCTAACACGTATGAACCCCTAATAATCAATCCAACATGTATATACCTCAAATAATCAATATCTTTGATCTTTTAAATTTCTTGAATAATTAATTAATTAATTAATTAATTAATTAATATATATATATATATATATATATATATATATATATATATATATATATATATATATATATATATATATATATATATATATATATATATATATATATATATATATATATATATATATATATATATATATATATATATATATATATATATATATATATATATATATATATATATATATATATATATATCGTTGAATGTCAAGATCTATATATAAACCATATAAATCGATTAATCATTTAACTTTTTTTTACCGGACTAATCATTTAATTTAGTTCTCTTATATAAAGAAATTGAGGTAGAGGATAATCAAATAATTAGATAATAAATTAATAATAATTTATGTTTATATTTATTAATAGATTAAAGTTTATAATATTTAAAAAATTATTAAACAAAAAAAAAATACATGTATACAAAATAAAAAGAATAATATAAAACCTCTGGTGGGATATGTGTGGGTGCAGAACAGATATCAACATTCAACACCCTTAATCTGCCCCCGGCTTAAAATTTTAAAGGACACCCACTCCCACACCCAAACCACACCGGGTCATAATGAGATTTCCCGTTCAAAGTCGGGGCATGTTCAGCTTATACATGGCTTGCATGCATGGTGTAATTACAAAGCTTGCATCAAAGTCAAAAATTACAAGTTGGGATCATATGGGCCAGTGGAGGCCCTCTGCTTGTTTCAGGATATACTACATACAGTCACATTTTTACAACGTGCTATACATTATTTGGAAACTTCCATATAAGGCCCCGGGAATTAACTGAAAATTCTTCACTTAAGCTTCCGTCCCTCTGCTGTACTTTTTAGTCTCCATAACAAAGAATCAATGCTTATCTGTTGACTTGACATAAAAATGTTCGCCCTGTGCCGGTGGACTCAGTTTCCTTTTTCACTAAGATTAGCTATAAGCTCTGATTTAGCCTTCTCGAGGGCAGCAGCCAAATTTTCAGGCTTCCTCCCACCAGCCTGAGCAAAATTAGGCCTTCCACCTCCTCCGCCACCACACAATTTTGCTATTTGTCCGATAAATTTACCTGCCTGAATCCCCTGCTTAACCACCCCTGGAGTAAAAGCAGCCACTAGACTAACCTTCCCTTCACCCGGACATGACCCCAGGACAATAGCAGCTGGATCTGCTAACGTTTCCATTAAATATTCAGCGGCACTTTTAAGCGACTCCGCATCAACATCATCCAAGCACTCAACTAGTATCCTGGAAATATTTCCAACAACAATAAATAAAAATGATACATCAACTTAAAGATCATACAATCATTAAATTTCAACCATAATTTTTCTTTCCTATTTCCAAGTCCTACCAATGGACATATATACACAGTTTACTATAAACCCACAGTGAAGGAAAGCTTTCTGTACAATGGCTAGAGGTAATGTTGTGTGATTAACGGGCCAAAGGTTAGAGTCTTGGAATCAGCCTTCAGTAGATGCTAGGAAAGGCTGCCTATAACAGACCCTGAGTGTGAAGGTTTTCCCGGATCCCGCCATAAGAGCTTTATAAACTAGGATTAGATTGCCGTTTTCACACTCACAATGGGTCATAGTCTACCCAGAACCCCATAACGGCAGTAGTTTTACATTCGAAAGACATCCATGTTTTAGTCATGTCTGCAGCATTTAAAGAAAATATACTCAAGGGAATATCAATGATGTGATGCAACACCTCTGCTTATTTGTCAGCAGAGATGAATCCAAAGGGGAGGGGGCAGGCGTGTGGGGAACCTACCCTCATCCCAAGGCAGTCTACTTGTATTTCATGGCCAATCACTCGAGTCGGTATTAATAAGGTTATATTATATGGATAATCATCAGAGTTGTTTGCACTCGGACATAGGGACAGATCGAATCTCTACCATATGGGAGGTTAAAAAAAATTCAATAAGTAAGATTACACAAATACTAATTTATAGTAGTTAAATAACAGAGTATATAATAATATGTAGGGGGGCATCCATTGAAACAGATGGATTTTGGAGCTTTATTAAAATGGTGAAGACCGAAAACTTGTGCTCCTCCAAAGAGTTGATAAAGATCTTGTATTTTGTGGAGTTTCCTCATGCAAAAGCGCATAAGCTATGAGTGAAAAGCTAGAGTTTATGTATATGAAGCATAAAGTTCACTGCCAGAATAAGATTATTGCCTTTCACCTAGGAGGTGGCATTTGCAAATGAGAGAAGGAAGGAGGGCCCATGCCTTCCCCCAGGCCCCATCCAATCTGTTACTACTCAAACAACTTCTGTTTTAGCAGTTCTTGGGCTACCTTCAAGTGCTTAAATTAATTAGGATTAAATTAAATTCGGGTTTCATAGTTTTAACTATTAAAACAATGCCAATCTCTTGAATAATTCTAATTTTTTTCCTAATTACATGAATTCCTTTTTAATATAGAAATAGAGTATCGCAAGACTTATTATATAAAATAAACAACTTTCCCCTTCTTCGCAAGTTATATACAGTAGTATCTATCTTAGAGGCATTAATTTATTTAACATGTTGCTAATGGGGGAGAATGCCCTAGCAACAAATACTACAAGATGGGGAAATATTACCTGTACTGGTTTGAATTCCCCACGAGAAACGCTTTGCTTGCAATAACTGAAGCTTTGTAGACTGCTGCTTTTGCACGCACAGTCGAGTTTTCATTTCTTGCTGCCCGTAACTCCTCTAAAAGGTTTTCTATCCTTGCAGTTACTTCTTCAGGTTTCACCTTCAAAAGTTGATTATAAGTGATTTGAGGAAAGAAATGGTACCAAATGCAGAAAAGGACAAAGTCAACAATGGCAATTGAATTTTTATTTTATTTAAGTCTCATGTTAAAGATTATCATAGAAATAAATAAATACACGCAACAAGGACCCCAGATGTGAGCATGAAAAAAGGCAGAAAGTTCCATTATTATCTTCAATATTTAATCCCTAACGAAACAAACTAGAAAATATTTATAAAGCGTGAAAGTAATGAAAGTATCCCAGTATATATTTCAATAGCATGCGGGAAACTTTATCCAATTATGATTGAATCTCATCTTGTACAAAATATAATTGTTTGTAGCTCAACCCTAATTCTGTTTTGTACAAAATATAATTGTTTTTCACTCAACCCTAATTCTGCTTTGTACTCGGTCCTAATTTAGTTGCTTGACTCATTGATATTGACAGAATAACAAAAATTTTGAACTATGGTGCATGTAGATGAAAATGAATATTAATTGGTTCTCCTGGAAAAATTGTAATTTTTAAATCTTAGGGAAAAGTTAAAAACTAAGATCTTGAACATACTTTGAGAGTTGAACATAACTGTTTCAGATAAGAATCCCGGGCATTGACATATTCAATGAAAGCTTCCCCAGCTACAGCTTCTATGCGCCTGACACCAGATGCAATACCCTGCTCTGAAATTATTTTAAAACCACGAATTTCAGAGGTATTACTGACATGAGTTCCACCACAAAGTTCCATCGATACTCCAGGAACCTCCACAACACGTACCTGCAGGACACCAATTTTGACAACAAGAAACAGCATAAGCATCATATCAGCAGGATAAATACTAGTATTTATATATATTGTATTTTCTATATTCATAGTATTTTCCCTGATTAATGAGAAGTTTTTCATATAATTTAAAATACATGTCTAGGATATGAAACATATAGACTCTCATTGGTAACTTTGATCCACTAACTTATAGCGGATTTGAATAGCTTATTATAGTGGATTTAATAAACAAGAGTTGTGTGGTAAAATAACACATCTCACTAGTTTATAGCATTTGATATGCTATTTGTACAGTTTCAGTGTTCTACAAAGCTGGATGCTCTTAAAATGTTTTCAGAATACAATATATTACTATAGCATATATTTTTCACTACTGCAGTCCATGAATAGGTGCTGGTGCACGTGACAGGGAGAGGAATAACTATCGGTGCATCTGAAATGGCAATGTAACTGAAATCTACCAATGGTAGTACTGATGACAGAATTTGGATCCGAAGACTTGATAATTCCGGAAAATTACTTGCAAACCATCCCTGAAGGTCAAAGTTCTGACCTCTTTTGAAGTACACACTTTGTGTATGTGTAACCTAAATACTTAGAACTACCAAAACAGAAGCAAGCTAATAGAATTTCAAAGTTAAATATCAAAAGTGTCTAGTAAATCCAACCTCTTCACCATACTTTTCTCCAAACATTGCAATTGCTCCTTCTCTTTTTGCATCAGCAATGGGCATCACTTTGGTCTGAAGGAGAACCGCATCCTCAACCCATCCGTTGATTAGCACTTCAATTTCTACAAGCTCGCTGTCAAGAAGTGGACGGTGGAAGTTGAAATCAAACCTGAGACGATCAAAAGCCACCAAAGAACCAGCTTGAGAGGTTTCCTGACCAATGACTTTTTTAAGTGCAGCTTGTAGTAAATGAGTAGCAGTATGATGAACCTGCAAAGCACCCATTACATTACATTCACTGTAATATTGAACAACTTGTAGGCTTGGAATTTAAAAATATGCATGACTACAATGATGCAAGGATTTGTCTTTATCAAATTTTAATACGACGGAAGATTCACCAAACAAAAATGACGAGGTCCACAGTTTTTGTACCTGAGCTCGTTGCCTCAACTTAACATTTACTGTTGCCTCCACTTGTTTGCCAACCTCTACAACACCCTTATGGACTGTGCCCTTGTGAACAAATATATTACCAAAAGACTTCTGAACATCAATTATCTCCACAACAGCTTTAGGTTGATTCTCGCCCTCTGAAATATATAGAAAACCATGATCTCCAATTTGTCCTCCTGATTCAGCATAAAATGGAGTCTTGTTCAGCAAAATTTCTACATTACTCCCTTCACTAACACGTACAGCTGGATCACCATTTACCACTAGGCTTGCTATGATTGCTTTACAATAAAGACTATCATATCCAATAAATTCAGTGTCAGGTACATTGTCTGCAATACTTGTCCCACTTCCAATGGCAAGCTTGACAGTATTGTGTGCGGCTTGAGACTGCCGCCTTTGCTTCTCCATCTCAATATCAAAACCATTCATGTCAATACTCACACCACGTTCTTCAGCCACTTCTTTTGTTATTTCCATTGGGAAACCATAAGTATCGTACAAAATAAACACATCTTCACCAGCCAAGCAAGGTACAGTTCCATTTCTTTCAGCACTTGATATAGCATCCGCAAGCTTCTCCTCAAGCAACTTTTCTCCTCTTTCAAGCGTCTGAACAAATCGAAGCTCTTCTCTCTTCAACTCCTCAAGGATACGGGGTGCTCTGTTCTTCACATCAGCATCTATGTGTGTACTTAATTCTACTACTTTCTCGGCAATAATAGGTAAAAATGCTCCTTCAAGATCTCCTCTACCATCACCTTTTATACCAAGCAACCTGCTTGTGCGAACAACCCTTCTAATAAGCCGTCGAACAACATAACCTCTCCCCACATTTGATGGGACAACACCATCAGAGATGAGAAACACAATTGCACGCATGTGATCTCCTACAATCTAAAGGGGAAAAAATAACATATACTAAAAGTTATCAGAAAGGCGGATTGAAATGAAATTATTTAAAATTGTACTGCAACTTGTATGAAGATAGTCATACTTACTTTCAGATACCTCTTGGTCTGATCATCAGAAATTCCATATGAAACATTAGCTAATTCAGATGCCTTCTCTATAATGGGGAGAATCAAGTCAGTTTCATAGTTGTTTGGAACCTGCAGTGAACACTTAATAAATATAAAAAGTACTTAAGGAGCAAATGAAAATGATAGTAGTGTGAGTAATGTTTTATTCACACCTTTTTTCCTTGCCCCATTTTTTTTCAACATACATGTGGGGGTGTAAGGTAGGGAGCAAGAAAAACTGGTGAAGAAATACCATAGTTCTAGTTAAAGTTTCCTAGAAACACTTGTAAAATTACAAATGGTCACTTGAACAGCAATTAAAATGAATGCAATACCTTTTGAAGAATGCGAGCCATGCGCTCGAGACCGAGGCCAGTATCTATGTTCATCTGCTTTAGTGGCTCAAGAGAACCATCG